>NW_009710501.1:0-4487 GCF_000703405.1 Apaloderma vittatum | reverse complement strand
TGTCTAGCATAAGAATAGCTATGAACTGCACCTAAAAAAATATCAAAACAATTCCTGCTTCTGAAGAAGCATTCTAGTTACTTCAGTAGTTTACATATCAGCACACACTGATAATATAACACTGGAAAGATCTAGAGATAGAAAAAAAAAAACTGAACTAAGCACAAAAGAAATGAAATTTCACACTGTCACCAGCCAAAAGTACTTGAAGATGCTACTAAAAAGTAGTATGCAGCTTGCGACAGCAAACTCTGTGATGCATAAGATCGAAAGAACTTTTGTTTGTTGCTTGATATTAAGGGCTCTAAAAATTTGGTTTGTTCTGGTTTCAATCATTAGTTCCAAATTTTATTTTTACACCAAGAAATGGAGAGCCACTTCTTACATGGAAGCTTAAATGCAGCTTCTAATTGAAAGAGAAGTCAACTAAACCAATTTTGAAGTCAGTTCATAGCAAGAACTTATGTGCTGACTGAATATAAGCATGCAGCTTAATGTGTTCCATCACCCTGTTAGAAAACACCACTAATTTAAGAGCTATTACTTCCATATTTGAAAAAGTGTAAGAGTGCCAGCTTTGATACAATTTAAGTGACAACAGAAACATTAGCATGTATTGTGACCATTATGCTCAATTAATATAAATTACACCGTGTGCCTGTTTTAGTCCCAGTGAAGTCCAACATGCCTGAAAAAGTGTAAGAGTGCCAGCTTTGATACAATTTAAGTGACATCAGAAACATTAGCATGTATTGTGACCATTATGCTCAATTAATATAAATTACACCGTGTGCCCGTTTATAGTTCCAGTGAAGTACAACATGCCGCATGCAATCGTACGTGCTTCATTGCATGACATACCATATGAACAATACTTTTTATTAGTTTTTCTTCTGATTCACCAGCACTAGTTTCTTTTATCTTTATAACTGGTACTTCCATTATCTTAATGGTCTGTGGAAGAGGAGAACTTTAGTACAGAACCAGATTGGTTACCAGAAGCCTAAATGCACACCGTCTCATTCCAGTGACTGTTTTATCTCAGACCCACATACCTCCAAGGCTTTCAGAAGCTCCTCACACTTCCCTGCTTCCCGAACCAAAACCACTCTTGTTTCTATTTGAGGCATTTCTTCTGTTTATAGATAAACAAGGATATTTGTAAAAAAAAAAATAAAAAAATTCTATGTTAGACCATGGATTAGATAATTACCAAGGATTGTATCAAGGTCATTAGGTCATTTTCAAGCAATAATCTTCAGAAAAATATAGGCAGACTGCATCCTTTCAAGATACCTTTTTTTAATCAGGAACAAGCCTCAAATAAAAGTTACCTCAAGAAGCCTGTCCTTTAATTAAGGCATACGCAAACTTCCTAGTATGTCATGAAACAAGATTCTGCAACTCACGACAGTTATCTTACAGTCAAAGCAAGACCATGCAAGAAGAGTCGGTGAGGCCAAGAACAAAGAAACAAGTTGCTGACTTGACATTTGTAGCAGAATTAGATACAAAGACTTGCTAGAAAATAAAGAGCTGATAACTTTCCTAGTTTCTGTGTTCCTGACTAAGTTCATTACTTAGTAGGAATTGCTCAATTTCACCAACCAATATCAGAACTGAATTTTGATATCTTGTCCTTTATGTCCAGGTATTAACAAGCTTTCAAAATACTAGGAGGGACAAATGTTGCCTCCATGTCACTTGCACCAAAAGACTGCCACTGGATTTTGGCTGCTGCTTTGCAGGAAAACAAAAATATCTTTATTGGTTTTTTTAATTTCAAGATCTTCCTGTAAACAGCAGAGCAACTGTAGTTTCCAAACACTGGTGCCAAAATATCATCTGAAATTTATTCCACAGAAGAGGCATCAAATGGAACTAATAGCCAGAAGATTTGTTTGATTTCATAGCTAAATTTTTAGAGCAATTAAGACAGTCCCTCTGCTGATGAAATGACACAAAACCAACATCCTTTTGGCTACCCTACATACAGCTCCATAGCTCAGCAAAGCACTTCTGGTTTTTCAGAACTACTAAATACTTACAACATAATCAGTCATTATAAAAACCCAGCATCTTAAAATAAGCTTCTTTAATTACCTTCAACATCCAGAACAGATCCAGGAAGTACATTCTCTTTGGAGGTTTCTGCATTTTTTGAATCAAGAACAGAAGAATCAACCAAGAGGCTCCTCCCGGTTTCAGACACCAGCGTGCTGTTGTCAGCCATGATTATGTCTTGTTTCTTTCTTCAACAGCTAGAAGACAGATGTGCTAAACTAAGATACACTTACAAAAAGCTCATTACTAAGAGTTTTACAACTAAGGCAGTCCAGAAGTAACTTCAGCCTTCCGAAGACAAAACATTTAGACTCTTATTAAAATCCCACTCACACTGCCTGGGTAGTTCTGAAAAGGAGTAACACAATCAACAGAAAGTTGACAACAAAGCTCTTAGAGAAATGGTTCTGAGCAGGCTGCTCACCACAGAAATAATTCCTTTGCACAGAAAGCTGCAGCGAAGGTACTTCAAGTTTGAGCAGCAGAGAAGCAGTAACTTCAGCATTCATTTTAAAAAGTTTCAGCATAAAACACCAATAAACTAAAAACACTTGTTTGCCTCAGATAAGCTATTGTAAGCTAGTTTAGAATTAGTTTAGATTAGTGTGGTTAAAGTGAAACATTAGCAGAAGAATTAGGGTACACAAAGCATCTTGCTAAAATTTGATTTCTCAGCTGAACAGGCTAGAGTTACTACGGTTACATAAAAATGATCATGCATGGAGTAGAACCAGCAGTATTTACTCAAAAGTTAGGCTTCTCAAAATGCAAGAGAGTCTCTACAAAGTCAATAACTATGTGTCTGTCAGTATGATCAAGCCTATTGTCTTACATTAACTATTATAGTCATCATCAGATAAAGAGGTCTTCTGTCTTCTCACAGAGAGAATACATCTGTGCTCCTCCTGCCTGAACAGGCTTCTCACTACTAGAAAGGCAGAATTCTTATTCCTTTCATATTATGTCCACATAGCTACCTGAATCTTGTAGAAGAAATTAGTTCTGACACCTGCCCAACATGCAGCACATTTTCTTCAGTGCATGAAGAAAGAAGTATGCATTTCCTGTGAATCATTCACACAAACTTAAATATTTGCACAGTAATACCCATTACGTACAATAACCACTGTATCTGAACTGCTCTAGTACAACAACCCTCTGTATCACTTTAACTGAACTTGTTCTCCTCCTGGCTGTAAATGCCCCCTTAAAATAGCAGTAACTCAAATAATACATTAAAGTATTGTCCGAAGGAGGACTCATAAGGTAGGAAAAGTGTTAGAGAACAGCATATACTGTTTTTCAAGTTGTGCAATGCCTGTTCAACTGCATAGCAAAGTAAAGATCAGAAGACAAAAAACAATGGGTGCTTTGGCATCACGGCAACACAGAAGAAATGAGTTTATTTTCTAGAGTTTTGATCATGTTTGAGACTCTTAGACAGGATTCATCTCTTCATAATACGTTAGGTAAACTCCTAATAGAGTGATGAGCAGCAAGTCTACAAATCTATCACAATTCTAAGCACATTCAGTTATCAGAACTGCCACCTTCATTGCAATCTGAACGTCCCACACAGCTCTACAAGCTCCACAGAATTAAGCTTCCTAGCAGTAACTCCCAGGCACCCAGCTAGCTTATCTCAGAATAGAATGTCACCTAGCATGAAGAGAAAGTAACTTTAACCAGGAAGAGTCTTTAGGGATCACCTGTCTGGAAGGTTATAAAGATACCACCAGAAGCCATCACACAGTTACCTCTTCTTTGGCAGCGAGGGTGGAGGGAAGCAAGATCTTGGAAGATTCGAACCATATTATTAATAATGATTACATGTAAAACTAGACACACTCAAAAAAAACTCCAAACATCTCTCCCATTAAGGATACCATTAAATTTAAACCCTACAGATTATTTTTTAAAAGTCTGAGACATCTATGCAATTCCTGTCACGCTGCCGTTATTATACATAACAACATGTACGTGAACACACGCTTACAGAGAACTTGACAGTGTACTTAGAAGAAACTCACACTTTGTGCTGGGCATTGATTTTTTTTCTTTATGTTTTTTCCAACTTACTTATTTCTGGAGTTCTGTTCTGTGTGTATTTAAAAAAATATAGTCCCTGTTTTAATGATCACATATTAATTAAAAAGCTAACACTAGTCACTTACATACCGAGAGCACCAAGATATGGAAAACAAACAGCACACAGGTGATATGAACAGAACAGCTTTTCCTCACATAAAAAAAAAAAATTTAAAAAATAATAATAATAAAAAAAGGCAGAACTCCACCACTACAGGATACAAACGACTTCCCAACAGGTCATGAAAAAGTCACAAAACGTACACATGCTAAAATATTTGTTTTTTAAAGTAAGGAGAAGTCATCAATATAAAAAAAAAGAAACCTTCCACGTT
>NW_009710500.1:1528-2703 GCF_000703405.1 Apaloderma vittatum | reverse complement strand
TTCCCCTTTGATATTTCTTCTGAATGAAGATACACTTTTTTTGTTATTTTTTTTTTATCGCCCCATTTAGTTGCTTATTTTGTGGGTTTAGTGAGTCAGGCAGCTCTGCTGCACTGTCAGTATTTGCAGATGCTGGAGATGAGTCTCACATCAGGCACCTACAATTCCAAGATTTTTTTTCCCCTCCTCAAGCATAATCAAGTGTTAGCGGCATAATTTACTCTGAGGGATCAGCCCAACTGATTAAAGAATAAAAACTTATGCAGATTTTAGCCTGAGAGGGAAGAAATATCAAATAATTGCTGAGCCCTGCTTATATTTCATTTTAACCAGCTTCCACTCTGGCATAAGATTTATTTTATTAATTTCCTGGTAAAACCCAGAGGTGGTTTTGCCTGTCTCTGGCTCACATTTCTTTGAGGAAGCTCCTGGTTCTTTCCACCCACCACAGCAGTGCAACATCCCCAGACATTTCCCCTTCCTCTCCTGGTCTCTCCTCCTTTTAAAGTGTCCCCGTCAACTACCTAATGCAATTTCGACTAAAATACAAAGTCTGCAGCGTTGACTATGAGAATTCATGGGGAAAAAAAGAAATCCACACCATAGGACATACAAATCATTTAAGAGGGTTATGGTAAAAGAACGAAGCAATGTCCCCTCACCATTTCATTCTGAAACCAACAGCAAAAAGTTTCTCTGCAGACTGGTGGTAACATAATGCCTTGTATCTTTTTAAGGCTGGAAATTTGCTGATCTATTTCATTTTTACAATGAAAACTCAGCAGAGGTGCCACCTACTCAGCAGGTTCAGAGGTCCAGATCAGATAAATCTACCAACTCAGATGCCTATCAATAATGTGTCCAAATTTAGCAACACCATTTAGATTGGGAGCTCTGGTGAGAACAAGTTCTCCAACAAATTTCTAGCAGCTGACAGTTCCAGACAGGTTGGGATGTCCATGAAATAAAGCACATTTTAGGAGCCAAGTCACAGGGACAGCATGCAAAACTCCTGGGTTAAATCTGTTGCAGCACCACTGGCTCATTCACAGTGCATGAACCCAGGCAAAATCTGCCCTGCCCTCACATCTTTTTATGTGTTGACTGAGGAACATGAAGAACATGAAGAAGATGCTGCTGGAGATGTGTGGGTCTGGCAGCCTCATCGTGGGGGG
>NW_009710500.1:0-1467 GCF_000703405.1 Apaloderma vittatum | reverse complement strand
ACACATGATTGTTGGGGTGCAGCCTTGGGGGAAGTTGTCCCCCTCCACCAAAAAAAAAAAATCTCTTCAGTCATCATTCTCAAACAGACAAGGAATTCGCTTTGCCATGGGAGAGCCCCAGCTTGTTGTTATTAAATGTCTATTTAATAGACATTTTAAGCTGGTGAAGGGCCTGGAGAACAGACCTTATGAGGAGTGATTAAGGGAGCTGGGTCTGTTCAGTTTGACAAAGAGGAGGCTGAGGGGGGATCTCATCATGCTCTACAATTACTTGAAAGGACATCGAAGAGAGGTTGGTGCTGGTCTCTTCTCACAGGTAATTAGGGACAGAACCAGGGGGAATGGTTCCAAGTAGCAACAGGGCAAGTTTAGGTTGGACATGAGGAAGAAATTCTTCACAGAAAGAGTGGTCAGACACTGGAATAGACTGCCTAGGGAGGTGGTTGAGTCACCATCCCTGGATGTGTTCAAGTGTCATTTAGATGTGGTGTTGGGTGATATGGTTTAGGGGTGACCTTGTAGTGTAGGGTCAATGGTTGGACGGGATCCCAAGGGTCTTTTCCAACCTGAATTGTTCTATGATTCTATGATTCCATTTAGCACAGAATGTGGTTTTCTTTCCTCCATGGGAAAGAAAAGCCTGAAAAGAAGTGAAAAAAAAAATGAACCCACACAATCAGAGCTCTAAACACCTAGACTCTACTTAAAAAAAATCTGCCAAGAAAAGAGTATAAAATGTGCAGCTGCAGCCTAAGTTGTACTCTGGTGGGTTTTGCTCTGCATGACTGCTGGTATTTGTAGTGTTGTAGCACATAAAGCTGAGATCACAAAGTTGTACCTGCCCCTGTGTGTATGTGTTCTTGCCTCAAACGGCTTATTAATTTAACGAGCAGAACAACACCCATGCTTCACAGACAGGTAAAACACAGCAGATGAGGATGTTTCCTCAGGGTTGGGACTGGAGTTGAGTGACCTGATGATGTGCTACACCCAGAGATATGCCTAAGCTGCCAGGTCCGCTCTCATCCCTCCTCCTCTGCATGAACCAACCCCAACTCCATCTCCTTCCCCATCCTCATCCCCATGCCCCTCCCCATCCCCATCCTGAGGGCTCTTTCTGCAGGGTACGATGCGAGTAGCTGCACCCCTGCAAAATTTCCACTGGCTGTTCACAGCAGATCACAGCCTTGAGAAATGCTTCCATTTATAAACACACGCTGGGAGGAATGCAGAGAAGAGAAACAACACCAAAAGCCCTTGACTCCCTTCCACAGACAGCAAAGCACATAGCCTTCCTAGAGCAGAGGTAGAAGCTGATCCAGAAAACTCTGCAGGAGTGTCCCCCTTCTCTCTAGTGACCGCAGTAAGACTTAGATGGGGCTAAAAAAGCAGCAGGGAGAAAAACATCTCATATTTAAACTATTCATGAAAGAAGGCAGAAAGTTGTAGTCAATGGGGCAGAGTCCA
>NW_009710499.1:2168-20255 GCF_000703405.1 Apaloderma vittatum | reverse complement strand
GCCTAGGCCAGTCTAGGATTCTAGGATTCTTTTTGTTGGAGTTCCTGAGGTATTTGGGACAGGACACTGAATCACGTCATCACCACAAAACACTCCCCTCAGCCATAAGTGACAGCCAGTTCAAATCCACGAGCCCGGGCGCAGCTGAGGGATGGCCACGCGTGAGGAAGCTGAGGGGGGAATCATCAGTGCTTATAAATATCTAAAGGATGGGTGTCAGGAAGATGGGGCCAGACTCTTCTCAGTGGTGTCCGGTGACAGGACAAGGGGCAATAGGCACAAACTGGACAACAAGAGGTTCAGCCTAAACAGAAGGAAATAATGCTGCTTTAATGTGAGGGTAGCCCTGGCCCAGGCTGCCCAGAGAGGGTGTGGAGTCTCCTGCTCTGGAGACTTTCCAACCCACCTGGACGCGTTCCTGTGGGGCTGCCCTGGGTGACCCTGCTCTGGCAGGGGGTGGCACTGGGTGAGCTCTAGAGGTCCCTTCCAACCCAACATTCTGTGATTTCTACAGGCTGTACTGCAATCAGATCAATGCCAGAGATCAGCCAAGACATGATATTGAAAAGCAACTTAAATATGCTAAAAAATTCCGAGAGACCAAAGTAAAAGGAAAGGAAATATTACATATTCAGCTTAACAGCAACAACACCAGACCCATCAGCGAGCAGGAGATGTAATAGCCAGGGTGTTGTCTCACTGGATCAGCAGTACGAGTACGTATTAATTGGCAAGCTCAGAATAGACACCTTGGGCTGGGGCATTTGAGCTTTCTCCGGTCACCTCAGTTTATTTGAAGTGTAGCAATCCTTCATTCTGTGCAGGTCAGATTTAGATGCTGGAGCCAGCTAGGGTTTACACAGGGCTGCAAACTCTGCATCCCTGGCAATGTTTTGAGAGGATTGCCACTGCCAAGGGAGAGTCCCCACCGAAGACTTCTGTCTGCCGTTTCACGCATCGTACCATTGCGTATAACCTGACTGCACGAGGCATAACTGGAGTACGGTGCGAATCTGGAGTGCCGGACATCCAGCTTTGGATTTCAAGATATGCATGTGTACAGGTACATGCTAATTCCTGAAAGAAATAGAAAGCAAGAAAGTGAAAATGTTTAATCTCCATTTTTCTGCCAATCCTGCCTCTCCTTAAGAGAAGAAATGCAGGACTAGGATTGCACAGGTTTTCACTTTTTCCCTGTGAAAGTCACAGAGGTGTCAGTGTAACATTAGAGCAGGCTGAGAAAGCATGAGGAACACAGGAAAATTAGCAAGCAGGTATCATGAGAAAGCAAGACCTTTTCTATCTTGCCTCTGTAATCCACCCAGAGCATCTGCTATCCAAGTTGACATCAGCAGTCCGGCTATGAAGAAATGCCTCCTGGCCCTCTCAGCCCCCGATGCGATGCATCAAACGCTGTCGGTTCAGATTAAGCCACGCTGTTTTCATGCTGCGTCCTGCCTCGCTGCCTCCTGACCTGTTGCACTTCTGCCTGCAACCACATCATACTGGGCAGGGGCTGGCACTGCCCAGCGCTCTGGGTACTTCAGGGAAGCTGCACAGCCAAGTACATTTAGTAGCGTTCCATGTCTAGGTCCTTCTGCTTTCTCCCCAGACATTTTTTCTGCTCTTTGGGATGGTAACAGGGAACCTTTGACAGGTACAAGTAGATACGATGCTGTAGCAAGGATATTTGGAGGGGATTAAAAAAAATCTCAAACTCTCAAGACATAAAATCATGTCATTTTGAAAACTAGAACAGACAAAACCCATAGACAGCTTGCCCTCCCAATTCTCACAATCAGTATCTTCTTGGATCTAAGACCAAACACTCTTCATTTCTTCTCAACCACTAAATGAAATCACTGAGCTGTTGAGCACAAGAGATTCAGCAAATACAATTTTTCCCTCATATCACACTGAGGATCATCTTTTATACCACGACGGACTCTCAAGGGCTACCAAATCAGTGCTCTGTTTCATCTCCTCAAACTAGCAGACACTGAGTTTCCTGGGCTTTTAGAAGCTACATGCACAAGGTTTCAGACTGACTAATTTAGGAAGACAAGAGCGGGTCAGAAAAAACTTTTTGCTTTGGTGTGGGTCAGAAAAAATCTTCTCTCTCTCCTGATTTTAGAAACTATCATTCTTGTCCAGATGCTCTAACATTTTAGGGCTTCACCTGTCAGACAAAATGAGGTCTTCTTTGCACAGCTCAAGCTTTCTCGAGCCAGGTTCCTGTGTTCGCCTGGAAGATGCTGCACATTCAAACATCCTGCCTTGTGTAGCCATTGACTTCAGCTGCAATTACGCCCCTGGGTCCACGTGGCGATGGGAATTTCCTCACAAGTATATTTTTTATAGGCCACTACACCCATCTCGTAGGAGGAATTCCTTACCAGAGCATGTTTTATTTCTTCTTTGTCAAGACACACACCTCACTGCAGAACAGTCCTCCGTGGAGTAGCAAAGGAGGCGACCTTCTCTCACAAGTACAAAACAAGCATCTCAGAAGGGGACATCTCTTCTCACAGTTTATTCATGAAGCCTAGGACACAGCTGCTCCAAGAAAAAAACCAAAAGGTGGACAAAGTAGAGGTTTAGGTACCTTTAAAATGTCCCGGGGATTCTGTACACAATTCATTTGGATAGACTCTAGTGTGATATGATCATAGAACCATAGAATATCAGGGTGGAAGGGACCTCAAGGCTCTCACCTGGTCTTCATCTGGTCCAACCTTTCATGGCAAAAGCACGGTCTAGACAAGATGGCCCAGCACCCTGTCCAGCTGAATCTTCAAAGTCTCCAATGTCGGGATACCCCCAACTTCCCTGGGGAGATTATTCCAGTGGCTGATTGTTCTTACTGTGAATAATTTTCCTCTTGTGTCCAATTGGAATCTCCCCAGGAGTAACTTGTACCCATTAACCCTCATCTTTTCCATGTGACTCCTAGCAAAAAGGGAGTTTCCATTCTTCCGTGATGGGAAACACCACTGGAGTCACAGCCACAGTGAGCCCAGAGGACATTCTAGCAAGTTTCCATCCTAAACATGGAACTGTAGTCTCTTGCCTATTTAATTAGTGTTTCTTTTTCCCTTGCATTCCTTCCCTGGTTCCCAGTGCATTAATTTATTTTGTCCAGAGATCTGAAGAAGCTCTAAATACTGTCTTCTCTGCCTGGTTCCTCTCAGGTAGGGCATTGCCTTACCCCTGAAGACTCAAAGAGGGTGCCCAGTCAAGTAAAGTAGTGCAACTCGCACTTGCTGGGACTTGCACCTACAACCACACCCTTGCCAACCACTCAGCGGGAGTGTCTCAGAGCAGGTTTTCCCACTGGGAGACGTGATCTTCCACCTGTTGACCTCTAGCATGGAAATTAAGAAGGAATCTGTCTCAGTAGACCCATGCGAGTGTTGTGAGAAACGCTGTTCCTTCTACTGCTGAGAAAATCTTCTTCTCTTCCTCTTTTCCTCCAACCCTTCTTCCCAAATTGAAGAAACACTTCTCATTTGGCACGTCTGTTACGTTTACAGACACCAGAAAGGGTGACGCAATGAAATATTTCTTCTGTCTCTTTCCAGAACTTCATAGTGCTAAAACCAGTGACTCACATTCTCCACGGAACACAGAAAAGCTGGGAACAACCCAGCTCAGGCTGGCCACGCTGTAGGAAAAATCTCACTTCCAGCAAAGTGGAGACTGAAGACTCATGGGCTTTTAACGTCCTGATAGCATGGACGATTAAATATGAAGCTCGGATCCTGAAAGCCATAGAGCATAAGCAGCATAAAGATTCGTACAGGCTGATTTACACCTTCTACTCTGCAGTCAGTCCAAGTGTCTCCATGGAGTTTCACCGAAGACAAACACAAAGAATGCTGAGAATTTAACAGACTCTGTAGTGTTTCCTACAAGACTTCTGACCAAGATCTTTCTGGGATTATTATTCCAGAATAAACTGATTGAAAAGAGCAGGCAAGAAGTGCTTGTTAAAGCAAAGGAGGTGTGGGGTTTAATTTTCTGCCTTGCTTTTTGCATAGTTTTGGCACTTAAACTTAAAAAATCTGGTCTAGCGGCTCCTCCTGAACAAAAAGCCTATGTCAGTAATGCTTACGATCCTGAGCAGATGGAGAAATGCAGCTGAGCGACATCAATTGCATTTCACTCGTCTCTCCTTTCCTCTTTGCTCCTTGTCTCCCCTATCGAAATAAAGATTGCTGAGTCCATGGAGTCCTTCCCCACTTAGGGCTAATACCTCATGGCTTCTGTAATGTTTTCTAGGGCTTTATCAGCCCGGTCTGCCATGACTCATAACAAAGCTTTCATCACTTTCTTCGTAAGACAATTCCACAGTCTCCTAGACAACATGACAGCAGTACATAGGTCCTAAAATGAAGCAAGAGAAGCTGTATTCTCATTCTTCTGCAAAGACATCCTGTGAACGAGCCTGGCTCCACAGCTTTTCGCGTTTTTCAACTACCACCAGATAGTTATCGAACCTCTGTAGCACAGCCAAATTCTTCTTTATCTAGTCCTTTTTTCTCATTCTCTTGTTTGAATGTAAATGTGATTCCTGGTTACAATGAGAAGCTGAGGGTTCACAGGGCTGTCACTAGGTAAGTTTTAGTCTTGTTCTGCAGCCACTGGAGTGGCCGAGCATTTCCATATAATCCAGATGCTCCCAGTTCTAAGAAGTTTCTACGGCATATTTGAGACTTTTTTCTAACCATTCCACGCCGCTCTCATGAGCCCTTCCTCTGGCAGAGTAAAGTGTGTTGGATCAGGCTTTCCAATATAACACGAACAAGCACCAGTCGTCTTAAAAATAAATTAATATTAATATTTATTTTTAAGACAACTGGCACTTGTTCGTGTTATATCGGAAAACCAGCAAACCCAGGTAGGGAGAATTCCCAGCTGTGCAATAAATGCTCCTTGTTTAAGACAAGATTGTAGGCTTCTAACAGCGCTGAAGTTGCAACGTTGTTTAATTTACTATTCACATTGCGTTGCCATTACACATTCTCTTGGAAGTCTTCAGTGACATATACACTGAGGCTCAAACCCTCAAGTAGAAGTTAGAAATCTCGTTACTCATGGGTTTGTGATGAAGTGACATATTCAAAGTGATGACCGGGATGGGCATTTAGCGCCTCTGAAATTCAGCCACGCTCAGGAACTTCAGGTCAAACTGAAAATGAGGTGAGTCACGAAGAGTCTTGAAGGTCTCTCGGTTACAGACCACTGGAGCTCACCTTGTCCACGTAGAAATAATGAAAAATAGATTCATCCTTGCCAAGATCTGAACAGCAACTCTGTCATATATGAAGGTTAAGAGTTACTTGATCGTTATTTTTGTAGGTAAGCGGCGGGTTAATGGTTTATAACATGGATGCTCCAATCAACATACCAGGAAGAAAGCAGCAATTAGAAAGAAAAATGAGCAGAGAATTTTGACAGGGTAGCATCTCGCTCTCATATATTACTTACTGAAAGAAATTATCCCAAGCAGACAAATATGAATACATGTTTGCATCACTCCTGATCTAGAGAAATTTAGTTTCAGTGCTAGAACATGGATTTGTGACACAAGATGCTTCTTGGATAGAATTTACTAAAGTGCTTCGCTAAATCTGAAAGATGATTGCCCAGATTGTTGGCTTTGAACCATTTACGTTGCTTTTTAAACAAGAAAATGTAGTATCTTATTTTTTCCCCCCTACTCCAGAAATACTTTTCAACTTCTTTAAAGGGAGCCATCGCTGGGAATTGCACAGAGATGCACAAGAAGTGCACAAAGCAAGAAATGATGTAGTGCAAGCACACACTTTGCCCTGCCTTTAAAACATACTACCTCTCAAAGACAGAAACCACATCTGTCTCTTTTTTTGTAACTTATTTTAGATCCAGATCGTTAGTATTTCACCCAGTTCATTCAGACATTCAGGAATTAGTTCATCTACGAGAAGGGAGAACAAAATGCTGCAGATGAAGGGGAAAAAAAAAAAAGTAGGGGAACATTAGATATGAAACATAATATCCCTCGGGCTAATATGTTACCCAATTGCATTTTCATTAACATTCAATATTTCTTCTTTTAGCTTGCCACTTGTATGCCCTGTGTTTTAAGGCATCAAATTATACTGCCATATTGAGGATTATTTAAGCAATCCCAGTAAGTAGGTCAGCCAGTAATTTACTCTTGGTTTATTAGAGGGTGCTAAAAGAAAGAAGCAACACCGTTATTTGCTAAATGAACAGCTGGACCCAAATTGTTGGGGGAGAAAAAGCCATTAGGGGAAAAAGTGTTTTGTGAAGATTTCTAGCATTAAAAAAAAAAAAGTACGTCAAAATCTTCGTTTGCTGCACAAATTTACGTAGCGAGCAAACACAATTAGAGCAGCCTCTTCTGCACAGCAGGTTAGGGTAAGCATCGGGAGGAACAACACGGAGAAGAGCTCGGTATGACCCAAGGGACTGGGATGGAGGACGCATTTGGTCTTGTGTAGCCTGATGAGACTCAGTTTTTCCCCAACTGCCTTAACAGTCCAGAAGCTGCCACTGAAAGAAAGAAAAGGATCCCAGTCAGATTTCTTCATCGTCACGAGGAAGAATCACTCAGTTATGCTTCTGACACACGTAAAAGCAAAAAAAACGATGAAGTTGTCCTTATGAAACAAACAGCCTTCTGGCACCAGACCTCAGATATTTATTTGCGAGCTAATCTCCGATCTCCCAGTGTTGCCACTGGAAATTCTCTCCAGTGCTGTGAGGCACCAAAGGAATTTTAAAGAGAAGGTATTGATTTTGATGCGTGGCTGTGGGTAAATACGGAAGGCTAGCGTAAAGCTTCTAAAAGGCACCAACTGAATGGCATAGGAGGGGTGAAAAGGGCAAAGATCTGGCCTTGAAGCTGTCAGAGCACAGCTTGAACACTGATCCTTCCTTCTGAAAGCAGCTCCTCCATGTGAATGTGGCGAGGGATTTCCTTGGGTTTGGTTAAAGATGAGGGCGAGCATGGTCATCCTCCAGAACTGTCACCGTTGCCCAGAACAGATAATTGCGTACGGTTTGTGTTGAGCGTTCGTAAAGGAGGTAAACAATACCATTCTTCTGCCTCGGTTATTTTCCAACAATGCAGTTGTGCCTGGGCTGTTGTAGTCAATCAGAAGTTTTGCTGATGTTGGCCTCAAGATGATCCCAAGGGTCTTTTCCAGCCTGAATTGTTCTATGATTCTATGAGTCTAGGAGCTTCCTCAGTTACAGGTTTTCTTTTCCTTTCCTTAGAAACTTAGCTCCTTAAAAACAAGTTTTATCCATGAATGTAGCTCTAGCTGGCCTTCCTCAGTGCAGAAGACTGATTTCAAAAGTCCAGCTTCCCTTCCCCTTTTCCCTCCCTCTCAAAGAAATATTTTTCGTAACCGCTGAAGCAAAAACATCACTACATTTCCACATCACTGCTAGAGGGTTTTATGGGAGGCTTAACTTTCCAAAGGATCCTGCAAGAAATCAGAAATCTGTTTTACTAACAGCTAATGAAAAATATCCTGATTTTTTTTGTATTTACAAAAATGCGGAGGACAAGATGGTCATGTTGCTCTGCTGTAGAAAAGAGAGAATTTGGGCCAGTGAGCAAGAAGAAATGGGTATCCAGAGGTCAATATTGGGACAGTCCCTGGTCTCTATGGAGTTCTTAGTTTTCTAAATTCACAGCTTGTGGTGCGTAACAGGATATTCCGAAGAAATACTAGTGAATATTAAGCAGTTAGAGAATATATTTTGAACATATTACAGGGATTACCTTTCCAGAGAAGGCAGCATGTCCAAGTCCCTGCTCTTCTGTGGGCAAAAGTACTCACATAGGCATCCCCACTTTTAAGGGTTCAGGAAGGCAAATATAGACTCAAAACATGAACTGAAAGTCATTAAATTAGGGTTGTGCCAACCTGATGGGGGAAACACATTTAATCAGAAATTAATCTTCAAGAAAAGTCCTTGGTCCTTCTCTGGCAATCAGAGAATCATAAAGTTGTTCAGGGTGGAAGAGACCTCTAAGATCTTCATTGTTACCTTGAAATTGCTCCAGCATTGAGGAGGGGCTGATGGAAAAACTTACCCTTCCCAGTTCACTCTGAGACAGTAGAAGAGTCAAAAAAAGTAAAAACTAAGACTATTAAAGAACACATGTGTCTCCACCATGATGTTTAAGCATGTCAGTACTCCCATGGCCGAGAGAATCAGAGACACCCAAAAGAACCAGACCCAAAAGAACCAGTACTGACAACAGGTAGCCACAAAACTAATGAAGTCGCCCAACTTTGTCCAGGGTACATAAGCTGTCCACGCTCCAGAGAGTCAGAGGGTGTCAGGCACTGGGAGGGATGAACCACTTTTCTTCATGATTCTCTCCTAAAATATGAGGGTGAAGAGTGGAACCATAAATAAGATGGCAAACAGCAAGAGAGCAAACAAGGATCCAGTAACGTCTTGTTGGAAAACAAGCTTGACTCTGTGCTTCTCCCCAAAACCAGGGCTCTGCCAGTCTGTTCTGTGTACCTGCTGTCTCACCACAAGACGTCGGAGAAACATGCAGCCCGTTAATAGACTCCCTCAGCAAAGCTCCATTCCAGAAAACCTTTTGCTTGCGAAGAAACTGAAAATTCAAAGAAAAATCAAATCACCTTGCCCGTGAGATATGACAGAACTTTCCACTCAATGAACAGCTAGGCAAAGGCAGCAGGACTTCGCGAAACGTCTGCTACGTAGCATCGCTCTGGCATCTCAAGTTGTTAACTACTGGCTTTGTGACCTGAGGAGTTTCCATTCCCTGACACAGCAGAGAGGAACGGGGGCAGAACAACTCAGCAGCACAGCGCATTGGCTCTAGCTGCAAAATGTTGCCGAGAAATACATCAAAAGGAGAACATACAGTCCTGCAAATACCACTCACCCATACTTCAACTGAACACATTTTTCTGCCTTGGGTAAACAAATGTGTGAAGAAAAAGTGAACAGCTAAGAGAGGTTTGCTTTTGTTGTTCCCCCTTTTTATGCCTAGTTTAAGTCATAGATTGCTTCTAGACTGATGACTTCTCAGTCAGGGACTTTAACTCGACCACTGCTCCTCACTCATCAAATATGGTTGTCATCTGGAGTTTCTTCTCCAGCAGAAAGCAACTGGAAGAAGAACGCAAGGAAATTATCTGCATTTCTATGGGGATGCAGAAGGTATCACCTCAAATCCGCACGTAGAGCTCAGGTTCAAAGATGCATCACCTCACCCCAGCAACGACTTGAGGGTGAGAGCATCAGTGGCCAGCCCTGACCTCCCGACCCGGCCTGCTGCACCTGCTGGATACTGGATGAAAAGGAAAAAAAAATGAGAGAAGTTCATGGTTATTATGGGGTGCAGTAGACCTGGACTACAGACTGCAGCCTCGCAAAGGAGCTGATACAGGGTAGGATCTTGTGAGCTAGAAATCTGCAGTTCAGTATCAAGCTTCATTTGCCACCCAAATATTGCTTTAAGCACTTTGTAACCCTTCTTTCTTTTCCTTTTTCTTTCTTTCTTTCTTTCTTTCTTTCTTTCTTTCTTTCTTTCTTTCTTTCTTTTTCTTTCCTTTCTTTCTTTCCTTTCTTTCTTTCTTTCATTCTTGCTTGCTTGCTTGCTTGCTTTCTTTTTCTTTCTTTCTCTCTTTTTCTTTCTTTCTCTCTCTCTCTCTTTCTCTTTCTCTTTCTCTCTCTGTCCTTCCTTCCTTCCTTCCTTCCTTCTTTCCATCTTTCTTTCCTTCCTTCTTTCCATCTTTCCATCTTTCTTTCCTTCATTCTTTCTCTCTTTCTTTCTTTCTTTAAAGCATTTATATTTTAATTGAAATCATTGATCTGTTCTGTGCATCTATACTTTCTGGCCACAAAAGGATGGCAGAAGGCAAGAGCACACCTGTATCATATATCAGTCATAGCGTTACCACAAAGTAATCAGAGCAAATTTATATTATTATTTATATGTGGAAAGAAGGCCCAGATCTATCAGGGAGCTACAACAAAGAACAACTTCTGGTCTCAGTTGTGCAGTCCTTCAAAGGGGTTGCTCTCACACAGCAGCTCTTCTGCTTTCTTGTGGAGACAAACACGCTACCAAAAGCAACGCTGGGCTGGAAAAAGGACGATTCTTCTTCGGAGCTTCCCAGTTTCAGCACAGAAGCTGTTTCAAAGCGAAGAATGAACTCGCTGTTATTTCTCGAGGCAGCTGAGGGAAACCTTCATGGTCTGCTGTCAAGGTACACTAATGCCTCTGCCTTCAGCACAATGCTGCACATGCAGCAACATCTTTGGCAGCTGGGGCTTACACACAAGTGCCCTTTATGCACGGGAACACAAGGCAGCCCTTAATGCCCCATCTCGAGCCTGGAATTCTGTTGTGGGCACATAAGGCAGAGTCTATCAGCCTAATTAGACATTTAATAAGGCGCTGCTCTTCCCTGCAAAGTCCTCGGTGAAACCAAGGGCCTTCTCATCGCCTTCAGCTCTCCATCCTCCAAAAAAACCTCACAAGCTGCACCCTGCCACCACCTAGACGGCTCTTCCCTGCCACGTCGCCGATGGATCTGAACCTCACAGCCTTTTCTTGGGGGCTGAGTGTTTATTAGCTGCCTGGCAGCCTGCCAGTAGCTATTTTTTTCCCCCAGAGTAATTGGGCTGTGATAAACCAGGTTCTGACTCCGTGGGAGAGAACAGTCACTCTCCGCTTGTGGCAGGTCAGGCTGATGCGACCTTCGAGGGTGACAAGCGTCTGCTGGAGAAGCAGCTTTCTCACGGGACGGCGCGATGCACTTCTGAAAGCAGAAGAACTACGAAGTTCCCCTTCATGTGGAAAACCACTGTCTAGAAGAGTCAGGATCTTCTTGAAAGAGAAAGAGGCTGCCCACCAGGCCTATTGCCAGATCTTCTCTTGCATTCAGGTAATAGGAATGAGGAAGGACAGTGAAGTATAGAAAGGAGAAGCAGGATGCACTGAATTTCTGTATGTAGACATGCAGACATCTCCTCTGATGCCTCTGTCCATGTTCTCACTAACCCTGAACAAAGGAACTCCTTGTTAATCCCGGTGCATGGCTGAAGAAGTTTCTCTGTTCCTCTCCACCTCCCCTCAGAGGCATCTTGGAGTTCTTCAAAGGAGTAAATGGGCTTGGCATTTCAGTGACTGGCCTTCAGCTCCAGGCTCAGAGCCCTGAATCATGTCAGCCAGACTGCTCTTGGAGCCCAGGCTGCTGCTTTGCCAACACTTACTGACGTCGTATCCGCACACTGGGGCCTCCTCTCTCCTGCTGGTACAACTATACCCTCCCGAGATACCCGCGGAGATTTCAACGAGGATTAAATTGCCAAATTGGCCTTCATCTTGCAAGACCCATCATCTGCGCTGCCACCACCACAGTTACTTCTGCCAGAAGCCTGCAAAGGAACGTCACAAAGTCACAGCAGATCGAATAACGCACGTGAGTACGATCTGCATGTGTAATTGAGGAGGAATAGTCTCCAGACGATAACTTTGATACTTTTCCTTCCAGATGGTCTGAACAAGAAGGACAGTTTTGGTCCCCTAATAGTGCTAAAAGAACTTTTTTGCCAGCTCAGCTAGAAATCTGGATGCAAGTTCATTCTTCCTCTAATTAAAGGGAGAGGAGGAGAATGGGAAAGACTGAATTCCAGGAGGACCTCTTACTCCATTGTACTGCGCTTTTTAAATGCTCTTAGGTCACATCACAAACCTTTGGGGTAGATTTCATTAGCTTACTGATAGATATAAAAAAGAGGATTAGAAAGACAATGAACTAACAGAGGTGGAGAAGAGATTAGTGCAGTGTTTCACATGCAAAACTAGAACTGAATTGCAAAATCTGTCATCCCACTCCTTCCCTAACCTCTAAAGGCAACATCTTCAGCAGAAGGATTTTGGGTTTTCATAACACTTTTTTTTCTGTAAACTGCTAGCAAAATGTTACAAGTAAGGGGAAAAGCTTTTGAGGCCGAGCGAGACGAAGGGGTCTTCTGCAGCAAAACAAAGTCAGAAGAATGGGCAGGCACATCTGCCTATGTGTTCTCTGTGTTCTAACACATTATTTCCCAATTTTTTTGAGTTTGTCTGATCCCGTCCTGGTGTCACAAAAGCATTAGCCCTATTCACCAAGTCGCAAGCTTGCAATCCTGCCCCTTACATCTGCTGTTTTGCAGTTTCACACACAGGCCAAAGTCATCAGCATGGGAAAAAAAAAAAACCAAAACCACCTTCCGAGCCCAAAAAATCTGGTTGCCAACGCGAAGCCCAGTCCAGATGTGTTGGTAATTTCTCACAAATGCACAGAGCCAGCATTTCCATCTCTCGCCTTCCATGCAGCCCCAACGAATAACACAGTCTTTCCAAAGCTTAGAACAGAGACATGAAGCCATCTCCACACGGATCCATGACAGCAGCCAGATTTTTTTCCCAAACTTCAGTTCTAGGCAGAGCTGAAAGGAGAGGGAAAAGGCCATTTCCAGTGACATATCTCAATGTGCTTTACAGTCAGAAGGAAGCAGGTCAATTATGACAGTCCCTGCAGTAATAAAATCTGAGGCAGATCTATTGAGTTGCACTTTGGAGTCCAGTGAGACTTTCTATCATATTTAAGGAAGGGATGTTATCAAAGCTGTAATTCCATTGCAGAGACAAACATTCTTATCACAGGTACACCGAGTGAAAGCCTGGACAAATAATCTGGTTTTCTTTCCACTCTGAGTAACCTGCCTAACTCATTATCTACCCCAGAAAGCCCAGCAGAACCTACCAGTGCACAAACCAAAGAGCCAGCCAGGCATTACGATCAAAACTTTCAAAAGCAGCTAGAAACACGAGTGCCCGACTCGCGACATTTTGCCTTGGACCTTTGTGAACCTCTCCGGAGGCTGAGAGGGGTGATGCTCCAGAATCGTAAGGTTGACACAGCAAAGCGGGTGCACTGCGTGCGTAGGGTTGTACCACTGAAGAAACAGCGAGATGGGCGAGCGTCTTTCCACCTCAAACAATAAAACCCAGGTGGGTTTGCCCACACAACTGGTTGGTGGTACGGTAGCCAAGTGGCTGACAAAAACTGGTTGGATTTTCAAAGGATTTTTCTTCTGGAAGAGATTGTTCTTCTGGATTCCTTCCAACCTGGTCTCAAAGGGACCTCGGTGAGATGCTAGCCTCCATCGCCACAGGGATGCAAGAAAAAAGAGGCGCTCAGTGGTTGCACAGATCAAATCCTGAGTCATTGTCCTTTGTTGAAGGTGCTGATATATCATCTAGTCCAAATTTACTTCAGCTCACACTTTTTATTCTTCCTGAAACCAGATGAACGAAGCAGACAAGGGCAGAATCTGTTTAATTCCTTGTCGTTCCCTCCCCTAAATTAACCTCTTGCATGCTTCTGAATGGTGTAATCACATGGTGGATGACAACCTTTTTCCGTTCTGAGCAAGGTGTGAACACAATAAACTCCATTTGGCTTGAAGGGAACGCTGCAGAGATGCACCCAACTTACTTTTTGTCACTTGACAGAAATGCTCCATTTTCCTAATTTTTAACTTACTTATTTTCTTCTGGGAGAGGAGAAATTCTTATGTCAGCCCTGGGATGGGAAGTTAAAATTACAAGCATGCAAATTATTCTCCTCCCTGCACAATCGCTGGGTAAAGCAGCCTCTCTGGAAAGAATACCTGGAGCTTGAGGTATCCACAGGGAAACGGAGCATCGTGCCCGATTTAATGTCCTACTCATGGGATTTACTCTTGGCAAAGTGACGGTGTGGTTTATGTCAGAAGGGATAAGTGATTCGTGTTTGGATCCAATGCTCGCCGTGAGGTAACTCTTTAGTACAGATGGAGGAGAAAAGGCGTGTCTCATGAACTAAAAAGCGCCTCACAAATTAAAAAAAAAATTAAGTGTCTCATGAATTAAAAAAAAACAAAAGTAAAAATGCTCCCGAGAAGAAAACCGAAGGGCTGCCAGGCACCGGTAGGAGAGGGAGAAAGACGAATATCCACAGTCTCTCCGATATAAGCGAAAGCAGTGATGAGAAGAAAGGACTGTTAGATTCTGGAATCGGTAATGAGCAGAACAGTGAGAGTGCATGAAAATCTGCAAACAAAAACTACGGAACAAACCATTCTGGGGGTCCTTTTTTGCCCTTTTTCTGTCCTTTGAGTCATATTAGAAATGGACGTTAGTTTTCTCAGGTGAGAGGTAATTAATAGAGATAATATATATGGACAAATAACACCTCAGTGGGCGTGCTCTGTTGGAATCGGACAAGTACCCACCAGAAATTTTCCATGATTCTGTACTAATTGCCTTCCTTGTTGGTAGGAGAAAAGAAAATGAAAAATCCCTGCCAACATAACGAATCTCTGAACGGCGATGGAGCTTTGGGAAGACCGCAGCAACACCTCCCTCCAAAGCAGCGAAACGTTGGAGATTGATGCAACTCAAGGGCGATACTTGCCAAGCTCTCCACTTCTCCTGCACAGCATCCTTCATATAAACCGGGTCTGAAGTAAGCAAGTAAACATGTAGAAACAAGAAAAAAACCAAAACCAAAATGCCGACTAATCTAACTTCAGTTTGAAAAGGAAAGAGATGGATGCAGGTGCAATTTGAGAGGAAATCATAGAATCATAGAAACATCAAGGTTGGAAAGGACCTTAAGGTCATCAAGTGCATCCCACCGCCCTATGAAATGAAGGAGCCTGTGTCACAGCTGCCCTAGAAGTTGCCAATACTGGGCAGACTGTGATCCAGATCTGCTCTGTGTATAGTTCCTACGCAGTTAAAGGTAACAATGAGAGTCAAATTTTCAGCAATAAGCAATTTTAAAATCATCCAAAAGGCAGTATTTCATCTAGGGGGAGGAAGGCAAAAAAAAAAAAGTTTTATTTTTTCTAATTTTTCTAATTTTCTAGTTTTTCTAATTTTTTTCTAATTTTAGTGTTTCTTGATACCTTTCTGTGCAATTGCTTAATATCTCCCGTAGTGGGATCCTAACGCGATCGGGCTTTGTCCACCACACTGTAAGAGCAGTGACAGGCTTTCCTGAAATTAATAAACTCAGAATGACTTCAAAGGGGTTTGCCTCAAGGCAGTGGACAACTTCTGTTTTTCTTCAAATTCTAACCTCTTGTTTTCCGTACAGATATCGCCTTCCTTCTATTTGTACAACAACTGCAGCACTGGCTCAGGGGCTGGTAAAATCCAACTATCAACAAACAAAAGTAACCTCAGAGAAGAGAGAAGGCTGGAAGGGTTTTTGCTGGAATCCAGCCAGCGTCCAAACACTTGCTGTGAGTTCCGTTGAGAAATTCCGTGTCTTTAGCAAAAAGAATATGCAGACTTTTTTTGCAGATGAGTTCTGACTGTGCCTTTCTGCCGTACGACTCTTCGTCGTTTGTTCTCATCTCCCTCTCCCTGCTATAAACTGCATTGCTTTGGGGAAAGATATCCCTTTGTCATGGGGCCGAGTCCGGTGGGGTTCTTTTGTATAAGTGGGGGCAGACTTGTGCGAAACTTCCAGAGCCTCCCCTACCCCAAGGTGGGAGTCGGACCTGCCTCTGGCCAGGGCCAGGCCAGTCAGCACCTCTGCCATCAAGGTATTTAAGAGATGTCCCCGTTGTTCTCTGGTTTTTTTTTGTTTTGTCTCATTTTGAGCTGCCCCGTCTTTTGTGTTGGAGAGGTTTTTTCTGCTGGAGGAGGGGCAGATGAGAGGAACATAGTCCTGAGAAGAAAGAGGAGGAGGACGGGTGCTGGAGCAGAAAGAGAGGGGGAAGGCTGTCGGAGCCAAAGCTCTCCCTGCAGCCCGTGGGGGCTGAGAGGGCAGGAAGGTCCTTGCCTGCCTGTTGGGGGATCAACGGCGGCGAGAACATCCAGGACGTGTCGGTACGTGCAGGGCCCCGTGCGAGAGGGGAGAGAGACCGAGCATCAGCGGGGAACGCACCCGAAGCCACCCATGGCCACCATGGATTCCCGAGGAGGAAGAGGACTGAGGAGGAAGAGGCTTGCCCCCTGTGAGCTGGACACCACGCAGCACGAAGGAGACTGCGAGGAGCCCTCTTTCTCACGGAGGAGCTGCCATGGACAAGGAGTAGTGGCCAGAGGGACCAAACCGCCCAACCCCTGCCCCCTGGCACTGATGGGAGGGGGGAAAAAGTGTATTTAAGATCTAGTCATGTTTATTTATGCATTACTCTCACTATCCTACTTCGTAAACGGTAGTGGTGAATTAAATCTATGTTTTTCTCCCCAAGTCACTCTGGTTCTTTACCCATCATCTTAAAGGGTAGATTATTACCCTCCCTATCCTTAATCTCAAATCCTTGAGCCTTTTTAGTTGAATTGTCTCCCTCTACATCCCTGTGGAAATGGGGATAGGGGGAGGAGTGAGTTGGAGACTGCGTGGTTCTTTGTCCCGGTCAGCTTGAACCACAACACCCTTGTTTGAGAAACAGGATTTAAACATCATCTAATGGCCTTCTGTTTCGGGGGAGGAAGGGGGGAAAGGAATAGAAATTAATCTTATTTAATTTGTTTACATATGTCCACATGTCAGAAGAGTGTGATAAACCTGGTGTCCACACTGGGAAAACTCTCCCTTTCTCAGGAATTTTATGGAGGAATCCTAGGGTTTTCTGCCTGAACAGGGACAGCGTTAGGAGATGGGACAGTCTCTTCCCCATGCGCAAAGAATTTGGGGCTCCTGGTGCCTTTTCTAGCCTTCTGGATCTGTTGCCTTCTTCCTAAACAGAAAAAAACCCCAGTTATTATTAGGATCATTGAATCATTTAGCTTGGAAAAGGCCTTCAAGATCATCAAATCCAACCGTTAACCCAGCGCTGCCAGTTCCACCCTGAGCCCTGTCCCTGAGCACCACATCTCCACGGCTTTGAGATCCCTCCAGGGCTGGGGACTCCCCCACTGCCCCGGCAGCCTGGGACAGGGTTCGACAACCCTTTCCAGGAAGAATTTTTTTCCTAGTGTCCAATGTAAAAGAGAGAGCACTTAGAGACTGCACTTTCTGGTGCTTAGCACCCAGCCCTCTTCAATTTTTTTTGGTTTGGGCAGAGCGTTAACGTGCGCAGAGTGACAGAGGTTCCCGGATCAGAAGATTTTGCATTCAGTGGCGGGGGGGAGTAAAAGAAAACAGGACGCATGTAAAGTTCTGCAGACATCGCTTAACTTATTTAACCACAAAGGAAGGGGTTGCTGTTGATAGGCATTAGCGGAAAAACCTCTGCCTTTGCTGCACGCAGGGAGCTGAGCTTTTGTGCTCCTCGTTTCTGCCCCTGCATCGGAGTCACAGAAAAGATCCCTGCACTAACGAAGGAATACAAACCTCCGTGCTTGCTAAGTAATGATCCGCAGACCCGGAGTGAATACAAGGATGCAATTCACTCCAGGATTTCTGCGGCTGTTAATCAATCACTCAAGCTGCACTCTGGCAGCTTATGACATCAGCAGATCCCCTCAAGCGAATTACAGCCATTAATTTACACAGAGGAGGCCATCTATCAGCTACTATTGACCATCTGTTACTAAGAATACGTACGGGCTTGATAAATTAATGCGATTCCGATAGAAAACATCTTACATCTTCTTCCCCGTGTCTGTTCATCCCCAACGTTCAACTTCGGTGTTGGAATCGTCAGGGAAAACCGACGACTCACGACACACCAGCCCACAGCGATCGCGGCGGGTTTAAGGCCCCACGCGCTTAAAGCCCCGCTCCCGCACCGACGGAAGGGATCGATCCTCTCAAAGATGTCACAGGAAGAGACTGGCTCGCTCAGCAAACTATCGGCACGCGAAACCTCTTGGCCCTCTGCACAGTGTCGCTTCTTGCCGACAGTAAAAATAACGGCCAGAGAGCATCTGCTTGCTGTAAATGGAGGATGAAACGTCGCCATGAGCGAAAGGCCAAGCTCCGTACACCTGGAGGTTTGCTTCGGCTCCTCCGTTGTGCTTCCTTCGGCTTCCTCGTGCTTCTGCTTCACTGGGTGATATTGCGGTGGAACGGACCG
>NW_009710499.1:0-2106 GCF_000703405.1 Apaloderma vittatum | reverse complement strand
ATCCTCGACTAAACCACATCCCTGAGCGCTGGGTCTTCCCGACTCTTAAATCCTTCCAGGGATGGGAACTCCACCACTGCCCTGGGCAACCTGTTCCAATGCCTGGTAACCCTTTTGATAAAGAAATTTTCCCTAATACCCAAACTAAACCTCCCCTGCTGCCACTTGAGAACATTTCCACTTGTCCTATCGCTTGTTACTTGGGAAAAGAGACAAATCCTCCCTCGTTGCCCCCTCCTGCCAGGGAGTTGCAGAGAGCGAGAAGGTCTCCCCTCACCCTCCTCTTCTCCAGGCTGAACGACCCCAGTTCTCTCCAGACGGCACGGATTTGGGGACAATATTTCCAGTTTAAAATTCCAGCTTCAGTTATATATAAGGTACAGCACAAGACACGGCGTGCTTTCAAACCTTCGGGGCAAAAGGGTGCCTCTATAGCCTGGTAGGAATGCAAATGACAACTCGGCTTTGCTACGGGCACATAAACGCTCCCAGACGCCCGCATCAGAAACACGAGGGGTCCTGGTAAAAGTTCTGCAGAATAAAAGCAAGCAAAAGAGAAAAAAACACCCAACGCCCGCGCGGCTGAGTAAATCCAAAAAGCGAGCGATGGAGTGTTCCGTCGTGGTTATGAGTTCAGAGCACTCCAAGTTACCCAGTGCCAAAGCATTTCAGACAGATTTGCTTCTTAAAAGATACGTTTTTTACAAAACTGCCTGTCAGGTGAATATTTTAACACCTACAAGTCGTCAGCAAAATCTAGGTGACCAAAAATGCCGCTGGTATTAGGGCTGTACTGTTGTAGCATAGATGGGATGTCAAGAATGTAAAAGCTGCTATTCCTAACGTGGCAACGTCTACAAAATCGGGAAAAAAAAAATCTTTATAACCACAACAATTCAAGAATACTACTTTGGGAATTCAAGACTACTGGTTCTTGCCAGTGCAGGCTGAAATAAACTCATCCATTGCCTGGCACATCCTCAAAATCTTTCAGTCGTTTGGTATCAGAAAAAAAATTCTCAGGCATGAGTCACAAAAATTACCGTAGGTGTACCAAGTAACACATTTTTTACACCTTTTTTTTACATGTTTTCACGCCTTTAAAGAATAATGCGATCACCATGCTTCGGTAACTAATTAGAACACCGTGAAAGTTTACTATTTTTCCATTCTGGTGAGGGTTAAACCTGATATGGTGGTATTAATGTAGGAAGTGAAACCATTGTTCAAACCATCTCTGGGTCTTTCATAACATAAAATATAATAAATTTCTGAAATTACATTTGGGTGGAGCTAGTCGCCATGTAACCGCTGGTTTCCAGAAAAACGGGCACTCAGAATTAATGCAGTAAATTTATTCCTGAAGCATCCTGTCAGGGTTTGACCGCTTAACTTTCTAATTTCCAAACACAGTATTTTAGTTTATTGAATGCCAGACCTACAATGGGAAACGCTACAACGTAGAAGGAAATGACGAACCCAACTCCAATCAAAGTGGAAGCAATGCTTTTGTTTTTTAACTTTCGTAACTGTTACCAGGATAGCAGAGGAAATAAATTTTCAATGAGCACAATCTCAAACAAAAAATTCAAATTTGAAAGCGTTGTTATAAAAATTTATTTAGCTGGCAATTCGGTCCGTTGTGACACACACCGTTTCCAGATACTGTTTCATTTGTATAATTAAAGCAAAACCAAACTCGGTTTGAAAATTTTATTAGGAAACTTCCGAACCTGCTGTGAATAAAAATGAAGATTTGGCAATCCTGGTGAGATGAAAGACGTTACGTGGCGAATCAGGGCAAATATTTTCCTCTTCCACAAGCGTCTACCTTAAAACGAACACAAATAATCTAATAAATTTAGTCTTTGAGGACAAGAAACATAGGCCAACACGAAATACTAAGCGTGCAAGGATAAAACTCCTGAACTTTGAGCAGGAAAACACCCGCCCGTGAGTTTTCGAACTCCTGTCAGCCTCGAAATCTTGAGTTCCCGTGTGAGCGAGTTTGGGGGTTATTTTTTCCCCATTTAATTCGGCCCCTTCCCGCGGGTGGGTGTCCCAGCCCCCTGCCCGTCAGGCCCCTTTTGTTTCGCGGGGAACCCC
>NW_009710498.1:0-16653 GCF_000703405.1 Apaloderma vittatum | reverse complement strand
CTTCCAACCCTGACAACTCTACGATTCTATGCTTCTATTCTAAATCAGAGAAGTTCAGATTTGGAGGGATCTCAAGAGGTCTCTAGTCCAATCTCCTGCTCAGTTGTGAGGTCTAAGCAGGTAACACATGGTTTTATCCTTATTTTAATTTGTTTTATATATCCTTAAATATATCCTTAATATTTGAGACTGACGTTTCAGGTTCAAAAGCTGGGAAAGCCATATGTATGTGTTTGCCAACCATGTGCTTTCAGAGAAGTCCTGGTTAAATTTAAATCAGTATTGGCTTTACCTTTAATTGGCTTGTTGTAGGTATTGGTGGGGAACGTTTTAGATATAAACATCTATAAGAAGACACAGGAATTTTTAAAGATTGTGTGAACGCACATCGTATTACAAAAGTTTTGGTATATGTGAGCGGTTTGGGGCTTTTTTCGTGCTTGTGTGTTTCCTGGTATTTGTCGGTAGCTGATGTGTTGTTACTGGTCTTACATGCTGGATTTAAAATTAGAATGTAACAAATTAAGGGAGAACGTCTACATTTGGTGTCTGCATTCATCTTCTCACCCTGAAAACTCTTACCTAGATGCGCTGTAACCTTGGCTGGTGTGGAGGATGCACAAATGGGCTCAGCTGGAGTGTGTGATTGTGAGAGGTCTGGTTTCTCCATCAGCACTGGAAGCCGAGGTGCAGGGAGAGGAGCAGCCCGTTATTTAATATGAGAAACTTTGCCGCTGCTTTTCTTGTTGTTACAGCTTGTTCTGCTTTTTGTCTTTCCTGAGGCTGCGCTGATAGAGGCAGGTGCTCTGACACCTCCAGGGAGGCAGCAGCAGGCGGAGGCTGCACTGGCCCAACCGCCAGCACCGCTCCTTTCGTCTGCATGTCTCGGTTGTGCCAGCTTCCCTCTTCTCCGGCCCGTGTGTGAAGTCTGTGTAAGCTCATCCTCTGTGGGCTCTCTGAGCCCAGCAGCCGTGGGTTTCGTTGGAGTCTGTTGCATGTTCGATGTGCCCAGGGAGGGTGTGGAGTCTCCTGCTCAGGAGACTTTCAAACCCGCCTGGACGCGTTCCTGTGTGGCTGCCCTGGGTGACCCTGCTCTGGCAGGGGGTGGCACTGGGGGATCTCTAAAGATCTCCAGATCTTTTCCAACCCCGACCGTTCTGTGACCCTTAAAAAGGACTGCTGACCCCACACTGCAGCTCCTTTCCTGGCCAGTGTTCTGCCTGCGTGGCAGCAAGAACAGGTAAATTATCTGTGATCCGCATAAGAGCAACGCTCACGCACAGCCCAGCCTGTAACCTAGGCTGCGTGTGGCAAGTACTTCCAAACCTAGGGATGGGCAAAATGACATTAAATCTTAAATAGCAGTGCTACATTTGCTCTGTTTGACTGCGAATCAGGTGTTTGCTGATATATTTAAATATGGAATTTCAGCAATATCCCCTGGCCCCTACATAGAGTTTATGAGAAAGCCTCCAGGCAATGTGGAATACAGAAGGGCAATAATTGCAAAGGAGAGTTTTATTTCATAAATACAGGTGTTTCAAATAATATTAAATAAAATCATTCCAAGAAATATGGTTATAGCTGTCGCTGTTTTCATGTCCTTCTTGTGTGAAAAAGGGCTGGTATAAAGAAATGATTGGCTTCTAGTCTGGGAATTCAGAAACATAAGCACTGTTTGGAAGACCTGTTTTATTCTGAATTGTGGCAGTTAAAGATTTTTCTACACAAAGCCAGTCATATGCAGAGGATGATGTTTTGACTGCTGTTTCAACTGAAATTTCCGAGAGGCTTAAATTCAGCATAGTTCAGTGGGTGATGTAGAAGTTATTTTTATTACCATTTTATGAAGCTTTTCCTATTTGAGATGATTCCGTAAGTAAATTCCATCAAAAGAAATTACCTATATTTTGGGAGGTAGGATGAGGTCTCGGACCTTCACAGGGATGTTATTCATCAATAGGTTTTTGAGGAATTCAGTTGCTTTTGTAATTCATGTCTTCTTAGATTATTACAGTTCTTAAGATTTTCTTAGCTTTTTGCATCTTCTTCTGAAACTTCTATTCTCTGTTTTTCCAGCTGTATTTTAAACTTTAGAAACACAATGCTGTTTTTTCGGTGAGTTACAAGTGGCAGCATTGTCATACACTTCTGTCATCATAAATAATCTTTTAAAAAACTCAGTCTTGGTTTTCAAGGTGAGCACTGTCTTTGTTTTCCTGGAAGCAATATGTTTTAGTGAATGTTATAGCTTTTCTCTTTCTGTTTGTCATAGCAGTTGCCACGAAGTCTGTTAGGTCGAAGGAGTTAAGGGGTTTCTCAGGGAGCCCTAAGGGGGGTGAGGCACTGTGCCATTCTCTGGCTGTCCTTTTGGTTTCTAATTTGGAAGTACATCAGGGTATGTCACTATTTCTGTGTTCCAGCTCCTCTTTCTCTTCTGGTACCTGCACATGGAATGGGATTGTTATTTTGTTTACTGTATTTGTTCAAACTCTAGGTGAAAAAGTACTGGGCTGAGAAACAGCTCAAGTGGCGAGAACAGGAAGAGCAAGATCTACAACGTCTGGAGGAATTAAGAAAATTAATGGCTGAACAAGCAGTTAAAGACAGAGAAAGGTAAAAGAAATTAAATGTGAATACCTATAGTATCAATCTAATTTGCTTTGGTCTTCCAGCTTGCTAAATTAAAATAAATTGAGATAAGTAATAATTTTTTCTTCCTGCTTGGCAGTCACCCCAGTCTATATGCCAAGGTCACATCACGACGGTGTCCTGGATGCCATTCATTTGTAATTTTGAATTTGTGTTCATCGAAGTTTTCGACCTTAGTAAACGCTCAACTGTTGTAATCGTGATAGGGTACGTGCATTAAAACCAGCTCCCTTCGTGATTTTTAATTGTAGCTGGGTAATAAGACCTACATTTCCACTTTGCAAAATTATTTACAACCAGGTTTGTTCTGTTTGAGAGGCAAGTAAGAGGAGCACATGAAGCACTTAATAGCCTCAATGATACTTACTGTTCTTTTAGAGGGTCTTAAATTGCACATCTACTTGGAGATGCTTTTCACCTGTTTGATGTAATTTAGGACTTCAGCCTGTTGACATTTGAATCCTTGCCAAGTCATTGTTGCAGAATATGGCCTTTAACAACCTGTTGAAGAAACACTTGAGTTCAGAGAGGAGTTCCTCTGTCACAGAGGAGCATAAAAACCCCTGTATGTAGTCTGGTTATAATTGTTCTCCAATCACAGGCATACTTTTTTACATTGATAGAGCCACTAAATTGCACGAACCAGAAATTAATTAGAATAGGGTTAAAGTACCCTTGGCATTAGAATATTAAACTTGGTTTTAAGCGTTCTGTGGGAAGCACTGCTTCGATATAATTTTGTTACAATACTTTGCTGACGGTTAAATTTAAATGTCCCTATCCTTGTGCTGCAAATACATGCCTTTCCTTAAACACACTTGCAGGGGTTTTAGCTCATAGCAAACAAAATGCACATACTTGAGTTACCAAATTTTTAGCAAAACTGTTCAGGAAAAAATGATTTTTCTTTAAACCCATGCCCTGTGCTATGCCATACAGTTGGGGGGATATTCTTTTCTTATGCTAATAAAGATTGTGGAATAAAATATAAGGAAATGGCACCCTTTGTTTAGGAATGCAGGGAGGAAACAATCACACCTTGGGGCTGTTATGAATCCAGCGTTGGTAAATGCTTATGTTTCCCAGAATTGGCATACTGCACAAAATAAAACAGTTTAAAGGAAAATGCTTACTGTTTGTGAAGATTTAATAATTCTTTGGAATTACTTAATGTTTCTCATCTTCAAAGCCTTCAGAAACATTAATCAAAGAAGGGCAGCGGGATGCTGCTGTTACTAGGCACTGCAGTCCTGCAAGTATGGTGTAAGGCATGTTCAGATGGGTTCTGCTGAACTTAGGGTAGGCGCACTGATTTCAGACTGATTTCATAGGGCAGTCCTGTACAAACTAACAGTATTCTTACGTGTTCCTCTGGTTACAGCACGTAAATTGGTTTCAACTCTTTGCAGGACAGATCATGCAGGGTAGCACAGGCAGTGCTGTAGTTCTGATCGGACATGTTTTCAATTTTGGGGAAGGAAAAAGGCTTTTGGATTGTGACCTGACTGACTATTCTAAGCACAAAATATGCTCTGGATGGTGCATTGATTTTCTAAGAAGTACAGTAAGACATTAAAAGATGGTCTGCTGTAATCCTGAATTGCTTTTAAAATTAAGCAATCAGGTTTATAAAAAAGAAAATTATAATCACAGAGTCACTGTGGTGCTCTGTTTATTCAAATCTCACTTTGTAATTGCGAGATGCTGAATAGCCAGAGCTGTGACCAGATCCAAGAACAGGATTAAAGGCACCTGAAACTGGATGGAGAATTTCAAGTGACTAGGTTCAAATTTGCTTTCTACCACTCTGCTTAGTGATCGTCTGACAGCAGAGACATTTAACTGATTGAACATTTCATTTTTTTGGCCTAGAAGTTCCTAGGTAGCCGCAGTTTTATGCTGCATGTGTCTTAGAAGTGTTGTCTTCAGAGCAGCTGGTACCCAGCACCTGCCTAAAGCTGATGGGTTGAAGTGCTTAAGTTCCTGTAGATGTCGATCAAGTAAAAGACAGCAAGAGTAGCTAATTCAGCACAAAATCCTAATAAGCACTGCTGCCTGTGTTCAGAAACATGGGAGAGGGGAAAAGGACTGGAATGTATTAATTTCTTATCTAACAAAATCTGTTAAAATAGTGCTTAAAAACCCCACAGGGACTGGGGTAAGAACCTAGGTCTGATGCCCAGATCCTGCCAATGCCCCAACAACAAGTAGGCAAAAAGTCATACTCCTTTTCTGCTTTCTTCTGCTCCCATTCACTTTGTTTGCTGATAGCAGTCCAGGTATTAAAACAGGGGTGGAGATCTTATTGTATATTCTTGCTGATAATGCAGAAAGTGCAGATTTGAACTCCTTCAGGCCGTGAACCTGAGACTGAAGCCATCTGGACAAGAGCTCTGGTTGCTGGTGTGTATCGTAAAAGGTCTGGACTGGGCACATTTGAAAAAGAAAGCAGAGAGTTGTGATCTTTTTCTTTTAAAATAAAAATTAAAGATTTAGTAGATGACAGCTCCAGAAATGCTTCCAAAACCCAGCAGGTGGTAGGTAAGTGGTGTGTGTTCTCCGTGCTGGCGTTTGGCAGGACGTGACCCGTTAAGCCGGGATACCTGCTGGGACTGCTCTGGGCGTCAGAAGTTAGTGTTGGCCAGCTAGAGTTGTGTGTGGCCCACTGAGAGTAGAGACATAAACATGAGTGTATGTCTTCTGCTGTCGATCCTTTATCCATGCTCCTAAATGCTCCCTTTTGGTGCAATATCAAGAGCTACAAACTGCATTTCTGTCTTACTGTGCTTCATGAAATAGCTTCCAAAAGGACAGATTTGTCTGTTGCTAACAGCCCACTTCTCCCATTTTTAATCTATGCAGTGATTTCAGTCAGGTCCTCCATCAGGTCCCTTAAGTATGGAGTGGATTGAATGTACATAAAATATTCTAAAAGAACATCCCTCCCCCCCAAAGCAATAGATTTTGCATTAATGTTGCAGGGTGGGAGTTATATTGGCATGAAATAGTGCAAATATTTTCACTCACTAGCTGTTAGAAATAGATTGGCACATCGCGTTCCCCAGCGAGGCAGTGAGTGGGAAAGGTTGGTGAGCATCTCAGCCCAGCCCTGTCCTGCCGCCAGGCCTGGCCCTGAGCAGTGAGGGCAGGGGTGGGAGCAGCGGCCGGAGAGGGCTGCTCTCAGCCAGGGCTGTGTCTGCCCCTGCAGCTGTTTGCCACACGGCTCTGTCGGTGCCAGGGTGAAGGTGCTCACGCATCACATCTCCCTTCCCTTGTGCTCTTGGCAGCAGCTCCTGGTCGGGCGTCACAGACTCACAGAATGTTCTGGGTTGGAAGGTACCTCTAGAGATCATCTAACCCAACCCCCTGCCAGAGCAGGGTCACACAGAGCAGGTCACACAGGAACGCGTCCAGGCAGGTTGCAAACGTCTCCAGAGCAGGAGACTCCACAACCTCCCTGGGCAGCCTGTGGCAGGGCTCTAGCACCCTCTCAGCGGAAACTCTAGCACCCTCACAGAGAAAAAGCTTTTCCTAATGTTTTTGTGGAACCTCCTGTGCTCCAGCTGGCATCTGTTGCCCCTTGTCCTGTCACTGGACATCCCTGAGAAGAGCCTTGCTCCATCCTCCTTACACTCCCCCTTGACATATTTATCAACATTGATGAGGTCACCCCTCAGCCTCCTCTCCTGCAGGGTTTGCCTCCCCCTTGCCCCTCTCACCCCCTCAAGACTTTCCCCTCCCTAAGGCACAGCTCTCACCAGCTGCCCCCAGACCTGCCCGCTCTCTCTGGCCAGTGCTCCATGCTGCAGGGCTCAGAGCAGAAAGAATGCAGAGAGGCTGCGGACGAGTAGTTGGGTATTAGAGCTGTTCACAGCACTGGGCAAACGAGAAGGCAGTCGGTGGAGCCGATGCTTGCTGCAGCTTTGCCTCGTTTAAGAATGTCTATAGAGCGGAGGGCTGGGTTGGGCTCCACACCTCAGCGTAGCCACAGCTCTTCGACTGCAGTTGTGGTGTAGATTAGCAAAGGATGTGACCCTTCAGTTCTGTCCTGGGAACCAGAGGCTGCTTCTGCAACGTTCACCTTTGTGTGTGAAGCACTTGCCGTCCCAGCTCCTCGAGCCTGAGTGATGCTGCGCATCAGTCCAGCCTGGCGCAGGCAGGGACACACGCAGACCTTCTTTGCCGTGGAGATGGCTCTTCCTGCTGCCCGAGATTAGTCACCAGACAGCAGCGAGCGGAAGTTGTGATTATAGGGCAAAAAACCCATCTGTGTTATAACCCAATTTTTTAAAGTTTTGCGAAAGTTTTTGTAATGAACATAGTAGATTGTTATTTCCTATTGAATATTTATGAGGCAGTGTCTGAAAGCAGAGTTTTAATGAAATTACGCTTATCAAGAGTTACATAAGTGTGTACCCGCAGTACTTCAAAAAGGTAGCTTTACTGAAACTAGTCAGCTGAGCTCATTCTTCAGCTGGTGATTTATTAAAGTTCTTCCTTACTGTCATATTTAAAGTCAAAATAGAGTATTACGGCATTTTAAATTTAAGCTTTTTTGTCAAGTTAGGTTTACTTTGAAGAAATAGTAGCTAAAATATTACTAAGTATTATAGAGTGAAAGAGAATTAACAACTGTGTTTGCATGTGAATGCTGCAAAATCAAAGCTCAAGTGAACGTTTAAAGCTGAGCATAAAAAGTATTGGAAGAATGTTCCAAATGAGGAACACAACGTAGGGTTGAATCTGTATTTACAAGGTTTTCTGCCTTCCCTGAGCACAGCTTTCATAGCTCTGCCGTTGCCCTCTGGCAGTGAAACTAAATGTTTGTTACTAGCAGCCTCGGTCTCTCCAGCGTGAGTGAGTGATCCCCTCCTCAGGGGAGCCCAAACCTCCTCCTGCGGGGCACCCAGTGCGGCGTCACGGTGCTGCGGCCTCGCTCTGTCCCGGCCGGCCCGCAGCCCCCGGCTCAGACCGGGTGGGGAAATGCCAGAAAAGCTTCCCGTGGGCAATGCCTTTGTTCCCAGGTACCTGCAAGGTTCTGCAGCAGAGACAAAGCACTGCAGATCAGAGCTGGATGAGTGCCCCTCCGTTTTCCTTCTTTGGTAATTTACACGAGTTTCCAGGCTACTGAATTTCATATTTGTTAACGCATGTGTCACAGTAGTCAGCTCAAGCAGAGGGAAAGGTTTTCAATATAGTTTTTGCCATTTTTTAGAAATATATTAATATCTTTTTATTAAATTTCCTTCATGTAAAAAGAGGATTTGGTTTTCTGCCTGGAACAAAGTTACCTCTTACGATTACTATTGCAAGCATTTACCTGCCTAAACTATAAAGGCTACAGTAAGAAACCAAAAGCCTTTCTGGGGTGTCCTCAGGCGACTTTGTACCACTCTCTTGGGACAAATTTGTTTGTCCTGGTAATTGTTACTGGATTACTGATGCATTGGTCTTTTCTAGCTACCAGCACAACTGCACATTCGTTCTGATTTTTGCAATTTGTAGGAAAAGTTACACATTCCTTTGAGCTGGCTACAATTTCGAGAGTAAGAGAATAAACCCACAGGTTTTACTGTAGCTGAAGCAACTCTTCTCCATTTCTCTAACGGCAACCTAAAATTCGAAGGGCAGAAGGATAGTTCTCTGAGAGCAGAGCATGGCCGTGGCAGCTCCTCTGTAAGGAGTAGAAGTGCCAGACCTCGGCTTCGTCAGGAACAGGGCTTGGCAGCAGGCTGAGGGTTTCACGGGCAGACAGTCCTGGTGCTGCTGTCGGGGCTGCAGACACCTGTTGGGAGAAGTTGGCCAGCAAAAATAATGCCACAGGTGATGTTTCAGGATTATTTGCGCTAACCTCATGGTTTTTTTCCTTTTGAGGAAGGATCTAATTCTCAATTTTTCTTGCTTCTTCCAGTAAGAAGATGGGGAGTGATGTGTTTCTTTTAATGGAAAGGGTTACAGGAAGGAGTTCTGCCATACACAGATATCAGAGAACATTTCTTCTTGGCAGAGAAAATGGGGAGGAAGAAAAAAAAGAGTAGCAGGGCTATATAAAGGATGCTAGAGAAAAATCTGCATTCTAGCAATGAATTCTAAAAGGTTAGCCAAGTCATTTAGGAGAAACAAACAAAAACTCCAGAGCAGATAAAAATACAACTCCCTAAGCACCCCTTCTCCCCCCACAAAAAACCCCAAATTACATTTTCCAATGAAAAAGCCTATTTTGCATTTTTCAGGTGTTTAGATGAACCACCATATTATTATTAGGGAGATATGGAAAACATCAGACTAGTTTTCAAACTGAAATATCATAACAGAAATTTAAAATTACACTTGACCAATGTTTTTTCCCATTTGTATGTATGCTGTTTTGCAGGGTAAAGTTTAGACAAGCATTACTAGAAAAACGGTTGCTGGAGAAAAAGGAACTGGCCCTTCAAGAAGCATATGAAGAAAAGGAAAAAGAGAAATGCCTGGAAGCGCTCCGACAACAGGTGGTTTTATTTCCTGTGTACGGTATTTTCATATACAGTAATGATACAAGCACACACTGACATATTACTTGGAAGATAAAAAGAGCAATCTATCAAAAGCAAATAAATGAAGAAGGTAAAATGCGCTTTTGGTCTGACTTTAACAGTAATTCTGTCATGTTGTAAATCCTATGTGCTTTGTAACTCTGACAACAGGAACATTATGATGTTAAATTGCACTGCAGAAGCTGTTAATATCTGAAAAGAGATAAATACTGTTTTTCCTGGGTTGGGTGTGATTTCTTTTTTTCTTGTTTTTTGGGGCTGTGGGGTTTTTGTTTGTTTTTTTTTTAAATAATCTTAAGTCTGCCTTGAGTTGTAGGCAAGATTTATGAGTAATTTGGATTCCCTTTAAATTCTGAAAACTTACAGACCTTGAATGACTTTTCAGAGAGGGATTTAACTCTGTGAAACTTCTGCATGCTCTTTTAAAAAGGACATCCCAGAAAATGCTTATAAATTTTTGTCATAGTAAAAGTGGTGTTACTTATTTTTTTTATACTGCTGACTTTCTGAAGTAATAATTTTAGCTTCAGTTTTAATTTTGTATCTAATCGCCTTGTTTTTTCCTCCAAAGTTTAAATGCAAAAATCTGGAGTTCCCATTCTTTACAATCCAGGAACTGCATCTTAAGCATGCAGCCAAAGGAAAATAAGGGAGGTGTCTGCAAACCCTTTTGATTTTGGATAATTTAAACAGCATTGATGCAGCAACTTTCTCCTGTGGTTCAAAATACGGTATTTGATGCAGCCCCAACCTCACCTCCAGCATGTCCTTTGGCTTTGGGATTAAGGATCCCAGTACAGTGTGCATGCCAGCGAAATTCTTCGTTAGTCCCCTGTGGACTGTTTGTGGCCTTACAAGTGCTTTCACTTCAGCATTTGGGTGTCCAGAGTTGAGAAGAAAGAAAAATATAACAGAGGTCAAATATCTCAAGCTGTCTTCTGTGGGAGAGCTGAGCGTAACAGGAATAAATAAACCTCAGGGACTGTTGGTCTGCCATTGCAGTAATTTTTTTTGTTGTTTAACTTGGGTCTTTTCCAGTCAATAATGCCTTATTTTTAATAATCGGATTCAGTTATTACTTTGCAGTATTAATACTGTTATTTTAGGTTGACAATGCATTTTAATAACTGTTACATCTTTTCTAAGGTACTGTCTGCATTGCGTTGTCTTTTGCATCGGATTTTTACAAGAGGCTGATTGAGAGTCATAATCTGTTGATCTCATCTGAGTGACCCAGTTCTACTGATCTAGCCATAGGAAACCAAACAGTTAAAACAGCCCCACTTCACAAAAAAACCAAAGAGTGTTGTTATTTGCGACTAATTACAGACTTTGTAAAAGTGGTGAACTACTGATCTGAATCCCTTTGTTTCCATCAGAAGACAAAGAAGAAAGTTTGGATTTCCAGGAACTGTGGGTCTTGCTAAATGACAGTCTGCTGGTTCCTTTTTCTGTTGCAGGTTTTGGAGGTCAGAGCTGGTGTCAGTCTCTGCTGAGAGCTGAGGATGCTGTCGCTTCTGCCGTGCAGCATCCTCGCAGCGTCCTCGCCACCCTTGTTGCAGTGCCCCTGCTCGGGAAGGGCTGTTTGCTGGTAGCCTAAGCCTACCATAAGCCTATTCCCTACCAGGGTGTGATGAGGTAGCAATATAAGCTCTCTCTTAATGGAAATGCCGTCCAGCTTTCACGTTTATGTTTTTGAGGGCTTGCAACTGGTGCTCACAATAGGCAGGTTATTCTGTGTTGAGCCTGCCCACGTAGCAGGCGGTTCTCCGCTTCACAGCAGTCCCAGACATGCACAGTGCTGTGTTAAATCCAACTAGTTAAATTGTCTCCATTGGGAAACAGGAGAAAAATCTCCCTGATTATTATTCTCCACTAGAGCAATTTTACTCTGGATTCATGTTTTAAGCTTTACAGCTTTTATATATAGATACCAGATGGTTTAAGGCAACTTCTGAAGATTTTAAACCAGGCAAATGATCGTGTTATTGAAAAGAACCTTTTCTCACCTTAGGTCTGCATAGATAGAGTAATTATTATTTTCGTATCATGTATTTTAGGTTGCTGTCGTTGCAAAATTAGATCCAGCTAGAGTAGTGGCCGATACGGTGGCATCTAAAGCTCGAATGGGCGTTGGGACCAAAGAAGAGTTTGATCTTCAGAAGCCACTGTTCAAGCTGCACACGTACAGTGAACAGCAGGTAACTGCCTGCAGTCAGACTGCATCGCTTCGTGTATAAATATGCATCTTAATAGAGATACATGACGCTGATGTTAACAGTATATCCTAAATAGCAATGTTAACAGCAGAATACAGCATCTAATGCGAGTACAAATAACACGACTAGGAGTCCTAGGTGGGACAAGGTCTCCGACCCCGTGCAGGTGCAGGAGGAGCATGCCGCGAGGGGAGCACAAGGCACAGGAGCCCTGGGCTCACGCTGGGCAGCGTCTCCCGCTGCAGCTGCTGCAGGGAGGCTGCTGGGCCAAACGGGGCACTGGGCACTTCCTCTGTTTGCTCCCTGTTTTAACTGATCTATCTGCTACTTCTTCGTTTCAGATCCCACCCTTTTTATGTGTTTATGAATTTACTTCAGAGTGTCTCCTTTCCACCCGCTCCAGTTAGCTTTATGCTGGGTGTAGGAAGTGAATGGACATAGTGTAATACTCCTGACAGGATTCAAAAGAGCTGTGTTATAGGTAACTTGATTATGGAGTATGCTTTTCTCCTGTAAGATTACGCACTACGTAGATCTCTTCATAAGCTGAAAAATAGCGTCTTGACTATCTCTATGCTATTGCTAGATTGAGGAACAGTTGGGATGGGATATGCAAGGGCTAAAGGAAAAGAAACCAGTTAGGAGTAAAGGAAGCAGGAAACTGAAGTGACTATACTCCTGTTTTCAGGTCACTGGGATTGCTGAGGACAGTGCTAGCTCCATTTCAAATGTAATTAAGCGACATAGGGGAAGATATTTTGATTGCCTCACTGTTCCCCATATGCTCAGTCTATGCATTTGAAATTATTCCCGCTGTGGAATTTAAAAATTATGTTTGTGCAAAGAGAAGTGCTGTGATATAATTCTGTGGCATAAAAGCTTTCTTTTAGCTCTGAATAAGCTGAAATTTAATGATATCTATACCATAGCTTGCCCAGCATTTTCTGTTTTAAGACACTGTAAAGCTTCTCAGTTCGGTAAGAGAGAGATGTGGTATAAGAGCGGTAGGTTTTCGTTTGGCTAGTAAAACCTACCCAAATCTGACCTATGGATGAGGTGTTCTGAAAACCCTTAGCCTAAAATGCTCTGAACATGTGTATGCGGGATTGATGCCTGAATTCTCAGGATAATTTCAACTCCAAACAGGCTTTGGTGCTGCTCAGGCTGCAGCACATGATTCCCGCTGAGCCCGCGAGCACGCTCTGTCCCAGCAGGCGCAGGCTCTGTGGCGGGTGATGCTGCACTGACCCCTGTGCTTGCAGGGGTCCCCCACTGGAGCCTGTGGGAGAGGGCTTTGAAAGAGGCTTGCAAATCTTGTCCAGTAACCTTCTGACCTATTTTAGAAGTCGTTTCCCTGGGCACTAATTGTTGTTATGTAAAATGAAGTGCTGCTGCCTTGCAGTCACAAAGCAATGCCCTGAGAAAAATCATGACTGTGTTGGAGGCACCGACATCCCCTAGAAACCAAGAGCAGGGGATGAGCAGGCTGGTGCTGGAAGCAGGGCTCTGCCACGGGGAACGCTGGAGAAGTCAGCAGCTCTTCAGTGAGCAGCCTGAACTCAGGTCACCACGTTTCTCATCTGCCCTGGGATTTTTGCTGAGCAGTGGCAGCCGGGGCTCTTTTGGTAAAACGCTTTGTGATCATTAACATTCAGAAGGATAATGTCAAGATGTGTGCAGTGAGGTCAGGCTTGTTCACTGTAGAGTTTCTCTGCTTTCGAAGGCTTTATTTTACAACTAAAATTCTCTGCCTTTTTTGAAACTTTTTTAATGTATACATCCACAGATACTGTATAAGATACCCTGTGTGGGTGAGGGAAGTATGGTTTTGTGTCTATTTATCGTTGCTTGGTTTATTTTAACAGATCATTTCTGACCCTAGACTTCGTGTTGAGCTAGCTCTTCGAGAAGCTGGACTTCATAAAACACTTTATGCAAAAGAGATTTTACCAAAAATTCCTCCACTGAAGCTTCCAAGAAGAGATATGGAATCTACAGCTTTTAAAATGCAGAGAGATACTTGAGCATCAGAAGTTGAGACGCTTCAGTGGTGTTGTCTGGCCTATAATGTGAGAGCTTTAAATAAATTTCCCTTCAGCTGTGTCACAGAATTACTTAGTTCTCGGTGCGTGCAGTCATTCCAAACGCTGCCATGCCTTTCTCATGCAGTGCCACTCCACTCCACGCCTGCCTCGGTGAAGGTGTTACAACGCTCTGGTGGGTGTCGGCTGTTGGGGCATAATTTCCAGGGGTAGGGCCCTGTGCGTGACGGGCGCTACAGGCCAGTCGGTACGCAGCGGTGTGAGTAGGAACTCTGCTTTTTAATTAGCAGTGTAAATCCAAAACAGCTTGGCAGAGCAGTTGCTTCAGGTTACGTTATATGTTAATACATCCCACAACTTTCATTCCAGGCTTCTTGACGATTTGATTCTTTTAATTATACAAATCTTCATTATCATGAATGCTTCTATTATTCTTTCATTGTTATAAGAAGAAACTTAACCTCTGTCTATATTTAGAAACCAGTTTGCTGCATTGTATCTACTGCAAACCAGTCACGCAATTTCATATTGCAAAGTAGTCTTTCAATATAAATTAGAAACGACGTTACAGATCTGGGATCTTTATTTTGGAGCTGGAGCTACTGAATATGATTGTATTAAATGAAAGGGAAGTAGATGTCTTTTCATTTTGAAACTGAGTGTAAATAAGATGAGTGTAAAATGTATGTAAAGAAGCCACAGTTAGCAGTTCAGCCAAAAATTTCTCAGGATGATGAGTATCAGAAAGATCTGAACATGCGATAATTACAGGAACTTCATTAGCGTAGCGCTGTAACACCTTGTGGGCGCACAGGGATCCCATACCCACGTTGCCTGTGGAACAGGCAGCAGTTCCTCGCTGTTGGCACGAGGACCCGAGGACCAGGGCAGGCGCGAGCCCTCCCTGCAGTCCCCGGCAGAGCCTGTGGTGCTGGCACAGCGGACGCGGAGCACGTGGTTGTCCTGCTCTGGCCGCGCTGTGCTACCACCGGGCCCAGCGCGGGCACTGGCACCTCTCTGTTTGCAGCAGGGATGGGCAGCATGAAGTTTTCACACCTCAAACTGATAAAACGCTGCAAAACCTGCCTGCGTCAGCCCGGTCCCTGTGGACGCCTGGGGAGAGGGAGGTTTGCTCCGGCCCTGGGTGCTCCAGGGTGCGGAGTGAGAGCGGGCGGCCAGAAGGGCAGGGGAGAGCTGCTGCCACAGGCTCCTGAGAGCAAGGGAGCTTTAAGACCAGGAGCAGCATGGTCTGAGTAGTGGAGCTGTTATTTTAATGGGGGGAGAAATGCTGCGGGGACTGCCCAAAAGCCGTGGGAGCTGTGTGCCTTCTGGATTTAGCTTTTGCATGTTTGTGCTAAAATTACGGTTCTCTGTATGTTTGTGCATTTTTATTTTGGTATCTTGTTTGGGGTAACTTGGTATTTTTAAAACCCACTTGGCCAGCTTCACAACCCGTTGGATGCTCCTGCAGGGCAGACCAGCATTGCTTTTCTTCTTTTGGAGACCAGATTGGCTGCTAGACTGCTCTCCAGAAATGGAAAACCCCAAACTTAAGGCTGCTGCCTTTAACAGCAGATCTAGATCATTTCAGTGGTGCAATACCTTTCCAGATTATAGTTGTCTTGTCATCTTTTATAAGTACCAAGACATCTATGAAGAAAAGAAAGTTTAAATGAAGCAAATCTTTGGTTTTTAAATAAAGGACACCAGGTTTTAGTCAGTGTCTTGTGGTTGTCTCCGTGTCTGTTGTTTCTCAGGGCCAGACTGGGTACCAGTTCGCTTACACCAAGGAGTCCACACCAGCTCACTGCAACCACGAATATCAGGGTTTGCTGTTGATATGGTGAGGCCAGAATGAGGATTTTTAGAGGGATTGTCATGTAAGAGTGGAGCAGTGCTGGCCAGTCAGATGGGCTTTGGGTATTTTGCTCAGCACAGCCAGAGGATGCTCTTCCCAAGAGAGCTCCTGGGCACACCTCAGCCCTTCACCCTGCCTGGGCAGGCACTGCTGGAGTGTCCCCACGGGCAGGAGCTGGGGCTCGGGCTCGCTGCTGTCCTCGCCTTCGCACCACTCGTGAGAGGTGATCAAAGCCTGCCAGGAAATGCAGATGTCCATAAGGACATTTGTTTTCATGATAAATGATTTCTAAGCTTTTAAAAAATAAATCAATGCATTTTGCCAAAGATTTATGACATTTCTTGCGCACAAAAATAGTAATTTGACAATGGTAATGGGAAATGGCATCTCTGCATGTCTGTAAGTATCTTTAGACGTGGACGTTTCATGCTCTTAATCTTGTTAATATTGTAAGATCCTTCCCATGTTTTCTGATATGTTATATCTTTGTTTATCAAAACTCTTAAATCCTGTGAGTTATTGTTCCAAAGGTATTGAAATTCATTTGGAGGCAAGCTTGTTAGGGAACCTTAAAAACTGGTGGTGATTTTGATGGGAAATTCCTCAGGCTGTCGGTGACCCTCCACAGTAAGCCCCTCCTCTCAGCCCAGGTGTGGTTTAGTCTCTTGCAGCTTGTGGAGACACTTAAAGATGTATTTCTGAAAGGTTGACGTGTGTTGATCGGCAGGAGGACGTGAGAGATGCGGTCGCTGGCAGTTAGCGAGGTCAGGTCAAGGCTGTATCAGTAGTGGGTGCCCCCATCCTGTCTCCTCTCAAGGGTCCCTGCATCCCCAAACCTACCGACCATGCAACAGGAACAAAGCTGCTCCCGCTCGGCCGGGGATGATCTGCACATGGTGAGCATCCCACGCGCGTCTTCAGGCGCTCTGGCACGTGTCAGGATTTGACGGGTCTTTAAGTGCCGTGTGAACAAAAGCCCGAGCACCTCATGACAGCAGCAAATAACAATAATGGTCACAAATGCGGATTAATTTTGCACGTCGTTTACTTAGGGTTTGGCTTTGTGCCAAATGCAACGGGATCTCCTTGCTGAAGGGTCACTGGGGACAGCAGTGACCCTGATGGGACAGTCCTTCACGGCCACTGGAGACGGGCACGAGGAACGTGCCGTTGGTCTTATTTCTGTGCCAGTCCCCGGGTGTGTGGGTGTGCTGGGGCAGTTCGAGCTGCACTGGAGATCTGCAGCTCCAGCACAGCATTGCTCGCTGCCCCCGCCCGTGGGGACACTCGCCTCGTGGCGTCACTGAATCCGTTCATTCCATTTCCCAGCAGAGGGAACTACAACA
>NW_009710497.1:0-18187 GCF_000703405.1 Apaloderma vittatum | reverse complement strand
ATAAATATATAAATATTTCAATATATACAGGTATATGGTCAGCCACAGGTTTTCAGGGCTGGCATGGAGAAGACTACATAGAAAGCTGTCTACAATACCAGTGAGAACTCTCATAATGTGCTGAGACTTTTTCAGCTTCAGTATTTCTTTATTCTTTTGTGAAATGTAGATGAATTTTCAGGTTACTCACTGTGAGCAAAAGAAACTATGTCCCAGATTAACTGAAGTATTCAGATAGAAAGAGATAATATTTTAGGAAGCACCTAAAACCGAAGACAAGGTAGCTTTTACAAGCAGCTCAGCACTTAAACATAGCTTTAAAGTTAACGTCGGGTGGAATGCTGAGCCTGTATTTTGAGTAGTGTAGGTCTGGAAACATTTCTCATCTGTGGCTTTATAAACCATGCAACATGAAGGGAATGGTGCAAGATGAACTTTTTCCATCCTGGTTTTACAAAAAAAACCCTGAACTGTTGGGTGATTATGGCTATCTGATAAGAGAGTGCTCATAATAATAAATAATAGTAATGTATTAAGTCAGTAACTACTGCTTGTTTACTTGTAAGCAAGTGACTAACCCAATCTCAGTTTCGCTCTCCCTTTGCATAATTACTTGTTGGAAGGGCTGTAATTTGGTAAGAAGAGAAAAAAGACGTGACTTGACACCACTCCTCATAAAAGTGGGTGGAACTGAGACTGAGGGCAAATGTCTGTTGCTTTTTTTTTTCTTTTTTTATGCTACCTTATTTTGATTCTCGTTTTAAGCATTAACCTTTGAAGACTACCTTTGCTGATATCATCTGTTTGTTTCTGCTGAGTCAGTCTACCAGCTTATAAAATTTATGTATACAGAAACTCATGTAACCAAAGGCACTCTTCTGTTCTAATTGAATTCAGTGGCAGATCTCTCACCGATGTGATTAGCTGGTTGAACTGTATAGAACAACATCTTCCGCTTTTTGTAAAAAATTCTTGCAACCCTTTTCTTTTTCTGCATGGTTTGGCACCTTGCATCTATCTAAGGAAAGATGGCACATTCACATAGCAATATGCAATAGGAGTTGATTGTCTATGTCCAGCAGGATATTTTTTCCCAAGGATTATGAGTAGATATAACATCTAGTCAGCTTTTGTATAGGTGGATTACAAGTCTTTGAGGGGAGAATATTTGTCATAAGTATGTGAAAAGCCTTTCTATCTGAATTATAGTATTGTATTTTAAACAGTGATTTATAAAATCCATGGCTAAAAGGGCCTAGAGTAATGATTTTAGTCCATCCCTTGCTCAACTGCATGATTTGCTTTCCCAGACCATTTGTGAAATGTTTGTGTGACCTCTTTAATATGAACTGATGCAGCAGAACTATTTTTAAATATGTTAGATTTCTGAGAGTTTACAGTTTGGTCTCCAGAAAATGACCCACATATATATAAATATGGAAAAGAAGAATACATAAGTTGACTTAAAGTTCAGACTGTAGGAGTGAAAGAAGTATTTTCTCCTTCTGTTTTTCTGACCTATAAGTTGCATTATAAAAAAATATTGCAGAATGAGCTTCATCTATGACCTAAAAATGCGGAGGCTTGCATTAGGTGAAATTCTGTTTCTGATCTTGCTGGACCTAAGAAACATTGATGGAGTGTGTTTGTGGACTTAAGAGGTCATTGCTGCAAAAGAGATGCTCACTTTGGTAATTACGTGATCCTGGGTTGACACAGGCTCCTTGGATAGCCATGTTTAAATCCTGATATTTTAAATACACCTGTAATAATCCTTACACTAATATAACCTTAGAGTTTCTAGTTAAATCTATCACGCAGTGAGAAATTTGGAGTTTGTTAAATTAAATTTCATTTTCAGTCTACCTTACTAGTTCTTTCTGGAGTGGGCTGTCAGATAACCTTGGGAAGCTAAAGAAGAATTGCTACAACAACTGTTAATTTATTGTAGAGACATCACATTATGTGATTGAGAGGATATTAGCTGTAACTAGTGAAAGATATATTTTGTACTGTAACATTGCTTTAGACTCATAGGTACCTCTGACAGTTTTGGCTTCAACATGAGAGGAAGTCAGGATCCTGTGAGATACTCGTATCGTAATACAGTTGGCTCAGCAGCTCAGAACGTGACTTTCATTTTCTTCTCTTTTCTTGTATCCTGAATATCAATTTAGCTTAGAGCTTAGCAGCATTTGACGTTTTGTTCCTAGCAACATAGCTAAGCTCTTTGTGGAGAACTCAATGATGTTTATTGTGCTGATCCTAAATGTAAACTTGTTTGAAAACAAAATGATTTAGTTTGCAGTCGTATCATTGTGATTTTTATCACTATAGATGTTTTACAGACTGCTTAATTCTCTCAAGAAAATCTTATGTGAGAATGTTAAGAACCTTCTGCATTTTGAGCACTGTGGCAGGAAATGAAAAGGTTGTGTGGAGAGAGATGGGAAATCAAAGAAATGCTTTTTCTTATTGGTGTGGAATAGCTAAGACAAATGCTTTTGCAACTTACTGTCTCTTCTCACTTCTGTTCTTCAATAAAATTCTGTCAGCCAGCCAAAATAATTTATTTTGACTGTCCTAGTGTAGGGCTGGTAGATGGTAAGGAATATGAAGAAAAGTAGAAAAATATCTTCCTAGCCTGGATCAAAGCAAGTTTGTGGACTCAGAGGTCCAGTTTGGCCAACTTTGAGGGGAATCTCCAGAGGAAGGAAATAGAGGAAGATGGGAGGAACAAGTCTCTCCATAACCTGGATCAGTTAGACCTAGTCTTGGGGTCCCACCAACTGAATTCAGCTCCTACAGCCTTCTGCCCCTTATTTGAGAATGACGTTCTGTAACTTGGTATTTTCTGAACGCTAAATAATCTGTTAACTCTAGTATACTGTAAGGCAAGATTGGAGTTTATCTATGTGTGATTCAGATTTCAAAACCAAGTCCTGCAAAGTCCTGAACACCCAACTTGGACTGCCCATGGAGCATTCACATTAAGTTGTTGTTATTATTAGGATGCAGTTTTTAATTTATCTATCATGTGCTATTTTTTATTTAGCATCCCTGTCTATTTCAGTGCACAGGATGGTTGTTTATAGTAACTTTGGCTCATTTTCTGCAGGAACTGGAACAAATCAGGGACTGCAAAAAGAGAGAGGACGCTTTTGTGATTGAGTCAAAGAGAAAGACACTCTGGCAAACCCAGTTTTGTCCCTGTTTCTGTCACAGGCTGTCTGTGTGATGCCGAGCAACTCAATTAAAACATTTGGCAGATGGCCACTAACTGCATATAATTCATTTTCAGGGTGCTCAGCTTGAGATATGTGGGCTCTTGCAGCAGTTGCTATTCTCCTTGCAGCCACTGAAATCAATGAAAGCAGTGGCTGCTCAGCACGTTCGTTAGTGTAGCCGAGGAATTTGCACGTGGGGAAAGTTGAAGTTCTGAAGCCTAGTGCCATCTTTCTCACTGATTCTCTCTGCCAAGATAGGGAAGCCTCCCTGTGTCAGGTTACCAACAGTTATTTTATGCTACGTGTGAAATATTATGTATAGGTATGTGTTAGGAAAAGAATGCTCTTGCTTCAGTTGGGATCTGTGAAACTTATGATGAGCATTTTACGAAAGACCACAAGAAGACAATTATTTCTATACTTCTTGTCTGCTGAACTGTGGACAAGGTGTAGTGTATTAGCTGGATGATGCATACAAAATTACTGAATAACTGCCACATTTCCCAAGTACAGCTTCTTCAGACCATGGGCTAAACCAGTAAGTTTAGAAAAAATGCCATGTGATTGCATAATAAAAAAATCGTTACTTAATGTCACATGTACAAGGAGGCAGAATTCAGATTACATCAGAAGCCATCTTCTGATATTTCTCAGTTTCAAAATGCTTGATTTGACAACCTGAATATTGTTCTTAGTAATGTAATATATGGTATGGGAAATTGAAGTGTGGCTGCACAGCTATAAATACAATTCACAGGCTAAAAACTACTCCTATTAACATTGCAACTGAAAGATATAAATCAGTTCATAAATATGAAATTACTTGCATGCTTGGGTTTTTGCAGAATCGAGGTCTAATTAGTGAAAGGCATGATCTTGTGAAATACTAGGGTGGGAGCTACAGTTGCACTTTCTAGGACTGGGCTCTACCTTGAAACGGTTATAACTATATGTCTCTTTATAGCTAAGTAGAAATTTGAAAGAAATATTTGTTTTATTTGTATAGCATTTTCATTGGTTTACCCTAAAGATATATGCTAGATGATAATACAGTAATAAAAGATTGTTTTCACAGCTGTTTGTCTTTGATTACATATTTCTTTGAAGTATTGCAATAAGACAGACTTTGAACCTGGAAAGAGATCAAATAATGAATTGTTCTGCTTTGTGAAGCTTAAGAAGGGATTTTATTGTCGAAACATATAGTGCAACATATTTTTTTTTCTTCTAACAGTTAAATAATGGTTGAAAGTACTATGAGATCATTACAGATGGACTAGATTAAAGAGCTTGGGGCCAAACATTAGGAACTGTGTTAGTACCAACTAAAATAATTTCTTAAGTTCTGTCATTACCAATATATTTTTGTTAGTTTTCTTTTTGAATCAAAATAGAATTTCAAAGAAAATGTTTAAAACCTTTTAATTATCCATTTACTTAAAGCAAAGGATGACAGGAAATTAATAAATGTATGAATCCTGTGGGATTCTGTTTGTAATATGGATCATTTGGCCACACTTTGTACCCTAGATAATACATTTAGTGTTAAATTGGAATAAAAGTGGTAGAGTTATGAATAAACTTTGTCAGGTTTTCTAAAACTGCAAGGATTATGGCATTTAGAATGTGTTTGAGGAGGTTCAAGTAAAATATTCAATAAAAAAATTGAAAGCTTTTTATATTCCTTCTACTCAAAACAATATTATATATGACATTAACTTCACCACCTCCCCCTCCTTGAAATTCATCTTGAAAGGAAGTAAGTGACAAAAACCTAAGTGACAGAGAAAGATACTTTGTTTTTTTCAAGGCTAGCGAACAATAAAATATCAAGTAACGCAGGTCAGCATTTCACATGATGTATTTGAGTTCTGGCTGGTTGTGTTGGAAGAATGTTTCTCTCTACAAGAAATACCAGAAAGTTTATGATCATGTGTCTTGGATATACATAAATTTTAAGGTGTATATTTTTAAAATCCCTGAAATGCTTGTATTCTCTGTATCAGTTGATTGAAATTAGTTGTTGTGTTATTTAGAACAAACTTTTGCCTCTGTGGAAGAGAGAAACCTTTCAAATGATAATTTCAATAGAAACATTAGACAAAGGAATATTGTAACTTTAGAGATTTTTATGATGAAGGTGTGTTTAAGAGATGTCACTTTGATATTTTTACATTATGTCCTACATTTGTCAGCTAAAACCAGGATATTGCCTCAATGAGAAAAAGCATGTTCTGCACTTGTCAAAAGGCAGTAAGTAATGATTAAAATAGCAGTGTGAAACGCTGGGAGATTAAAGTGATGCTAATGATAAGTGAGAGAAGAAAAGGGCAAGCTATATTTTAATCCCTGAGAGAATGGTTAATGACTTCTATTGCCTGAGATTAAACTAAACCTGTCTCATCAGCTTTTTCTGCCTGGTGAAAAAAAGCTCTCTGCACTTTAATTTATTAAAGTCTTTTAAGGAAGCACATTGATCCACAGAGGTTAAACTTTAAAAAATTGTGCAAAATACACACTAAAAATGCTTTAACAAAAGTGTGACTTTGTTGCTTTAGGCAAGCTCACAGTTTTATAAAGAATTCATTGTCTATGGCTTGGTGAATTTAATTAAGGAATATTAATTACTTAAACTGGGAGGTTTGTTCCTTTTTAAACCAGAACATTTTTTTGCAGTGCTGGTGCAGGAAAGGTAGCTAGTATGTTTTAGAATATATAACAGCAGAAAGGGACAGACTAAGTTACAGTTAAAATTACTGTGTGATCTGTTACGACAGTGATATCAAAAAGCCATTTTAAAAATCCTTTTCAAAATATATGTACTACTTGATGTAATGTAATGAGTACATCTGTTTATACTGAGTTACTGTTAATCTATTTCTTTTAATAATTCTTAGGGCTGCAAGACAGTGTTACAAAATCATCTTTATATTGAGAAACTGCCCAGTTAGGCATTGCCTTTTCAGGAAGCTTGCAGAGTCTTTCTTCACATTATAGAGAGATGGTAGGAGAATTGTTAATTAGACCATTTCTTTAATAAGTGTGATAAAATTGTCAAGTCTGAGTTCTTAGGAAGAACTACAACATTGCTTGGGAAAATAAGATTTTCCTCCCAGGCAGCTTTGCAAGCTTTTGTCACTTTTAACCTCCATCCTTTCATTACGCTTATTTCACATAGCATGTGTATCCTCAGCCTACAGGACAGACAATGGGTTTAGAGACAGAAAACGGAAAATATTCAAGCAACTACGCATGGCTTGCCTAAGCTTTATTCAAGTTCCAACTCCCATTTGCTTTTTGCTTTTTAATTATTTTTTTTTCCTCCCCTATAGGTAAGAACACTGGAAGTGAACAGTGTGCTTTTGTCCTCTTTCACAAGTTGAGTACCCACAGTGTCTTTCTGGGTCCCCGCTAGGAAACTGCAACGTGCATCCCAGCTCGGGGAATAAATCCCGGGCTGGTCGATACCAGCAGTTCTGCTCTATATCCTTTCCCTCCTGCCTCACAGAAAGCATTTTTCCCTTTTCAAATCTCCGAACCTCTGTAAATAAGGAGCCCATTTAGTGACTATCTTACGTGATGGTTGTAATCCAGGTTATTTTTTAAAGCTGTTTTTTAAGTATAACTTGTTTGGTAAGTGAGTTTAAACTTGATTCATGCTTTGATGTTAATGAAACACCAATTTATCGGAAGGCCCTGCAGCCCTAATGAGCAGTTTCTTTAAAAAGAACATTTAATCAAGGTTTATTTTTAACTTGTTTAAACAGATCTAATAGTTTGTGCTGATTTCATTTCAGTATAATAATTGCTAGCAATCCTATTAGTAAGTCGTGGTACATGGAAGTTAACACAAATTCCATTCTAATGAGAGTAGTATAACAGCAAAACCCTTGTAGTCAAGGAAAGGTTCATTTTCGAGAGGAGTGACAGAGGCATTCGGACGTTTTGCTGACAGCAGATTATTTTTGTTTTTATACAAATGTCAGGCATGACTTGCTAGTATTTAAGTGGCTTTTGTTATTTTTGAGAGGTGAAGCATTTTCATATTAACTTTTTAAGGTGAAAGGGGCCACTTAGTTCCCAATGTTAGGAAAAGTACTTGATCTGCTGATGTAACTCATATTTGTCTTTATTCTTTACCTGCACATAAGCATTTAGCTGTAATGTGCCATTTTATGGGGATAAAGTTCCACAATCTAAAAGTACAACTTGTGGCATTTATTTTAATGAATATAAAATCTTAGAGGCAATTTAGTGTGAAAAGCAAATGAAATTCCAGCGTTCAATTTATAGCTAAGAAAAATCTCTGAAAGAGCAGATGAAGCTGAAAAATGTGTGATCATCTGAAATACTCTTTTTTATGGTTAGCTTATAGCTGCATCTGTAAGCACTGGAGATTGCGTAGTCATTTTTATTGTGACTTAAGTTTACTTTTTTGTTTATTGGCAAAAAATAAAGAAAAAATAATTACTTCTTAATTTGAAAATAGAAATAGCCCATCAGTATTTTCACTCTTAAATACAATGTTCAGGTGTTATTGGTCAAGTTCAGTTACTAGCTTTTAAACTTTCTATTACTTAGCTTGACACCATGGCATTTAAAATAAGGAATTTTTGGAGATAAATAATAATACGGAATGATTTTGGATTTGAGAGACGTACTAAAAGAAGTGTTCTGATGCACTGAAGGGCATCTGTAAGTTACACATTGTTTATAGGTTTCTGATTAGAGTCTAGGAGCCCCATGTTTTACAAGCTTTGGAACCACGGTGGAAGAAAATATCTTGCGAGGTGGCTGATAATTAGATTTCAGTTGTGCAAGAAGGAATCTTACATATTCAGGGGTCCACCCAAACAAGCAACTTGCAGGGTCAGTACTTGAGCCCATCATTAGGTGGAATAACTCCTTTGTCTTTGCACGAACATCTTATTGGAAGATTATTCAGTGGGCTTCTTCTGCCTCTGGGGGCAGAGAGGGAGGAATAGCTGCATTCATATCTCAGCTCTGGCTTGGGCTTGTGACACTAGTTTCCTCATTTTGGAAGAACCCAGAGAGTAATAGTAATGATCTACTTAGTATATACTTCCTCCTTTTTCTTCCTTTGCTTCTCTAGTTATATAATAAATAACCTGATTTGGTCCTAGTACTTGTGCACATGACTTCAATTATATGCTGTCCATATTATTTAGGAAATGTTTGGAATGACTACAGTAAAAACAAATAACAGCTGCTTTGTGACGATATGGGTGATACGGGACAGATTGTCTGATGCTGATGTGTGAAGACTTTTTCTCTTCACTTGTCCTGAATATCCCCAGGATATGCTTTTCCTCTGCCCAACAGGCTCCACTTATGTGACCCATGTCTGTGCTGGGGAAAGGATGTTGTCCTGGTTTTCTTGGGGAAGGAGTAGTTGTAATATTTACACATCTTAAACAACGTTGTTGCCTCTTTGCTAGAAGAAAACCTGTGAGCATAGAACATGTTTCAAGAGTTACCACAACTGGCACTTCTGTGCAGTTCATGGGGAGCTGATGCTTGGGAAGCCATATTGTGGGTCTTGCCTGTAGAATCTCTTGGTGGACTTGCCATGGCTTGGCTCTTCTTCTGGCTCTCCTCAGCCTGGCACCCTCCTGCTCACAGAGCAGAGATGGGGTGAACTATCTTGGCAAGATGTTGCAGGGCAATCTTGACGTGAGAAGTGTTGCCGAGTCCTCCGCCCACACGTCTTCGCAGGGAGCCGGAGGCCTGGCTACGATCACAGGGAGGTCTTGGTGCTCAAGAGTCTCAGATGTTCAGTAGGATGAGGAGCAACTGACTGTTGCATTGAACACATGAGTAGAAGCAGGATACCTCCACATTTAAACTTCATGATGACATTTTAAAAAAGTAAAGAAGATTTTGGAATACATTTTCTTTTGGGGTTTTATTCAGGAGATCTGTTACGAAGAAAACTAGCATAGATGATTGTGAGAGTCAATACATGGCATTAGTTCAAAGAGACATTAAGCTTATTATTTATAGAATCATAGAATGTCTTAGGTTGGAAGGGACCTTAGAGCTCATCTAATCCAAGCTTCCTGTCCTGGGCAGGGATGCCCTTAACTAGACCAGGTTGCTCAAGGCCTCATCCAACCTGGCCTTGAACATCTCCAGGGAAGGCATCCACAGTTTCTCTGGGCAATCTATTGTAATATATTTGCATTTGCATTGCTTTTTGAATGTGAATAATGCTGCATACCTTGAAATACCTTTAAAGGTGTATATATTTCTACAAAGATAAAAATGCTCAGTGCTGTGGTGCAAAACCAAGGTGAAAAAACAGCTCCATCTGGTTTAGGTCCCGAGTTTCTGACAAACATTGTAAAAGGAATGCCAGTTCAAATCCAAATGGAAGTTTGGAGACTTCTTTAAAGGTGAGGGACATAAATTGGGACTCATCTGTTCACTGACAAATGTATGCTCTGATGAATCATGTCATCTGACTTAAGTCCTTTTTTCTGTCTTACTAAAAACAAACTCATGCTATTTGTACTTAATGCTGATACACACTGCACCCTGAATACTAAGTTGGAATGTATTTACGAATGTGAAAGAACCTGTGGTCCTTTCATGCATCAGGTTGTCATAGAAACTAATTAACTTTCATTTCTGTGTCAGGGCAAAGTAGTGTGATGCAGATGTAAATTGTAGTTCAGAAATCACCCGATGAAACTAGAGAAAAAGAAAACATCAAAACCTTCAGAATTCCTGCAGGACATCGGGAATGCAAAATATATGATGGGAAGTTACGGTGTTAAATGCCTCATTTCACCAGGTCTTTTTTGCATAATCTGCTGCTTCAGAAGTGCTGGGAATGTTACTAAATTGATAAAAAAGTATGGTACGGTTTATGTATATTGCATTTGTGTATGTATGTGAAAATGGGTGTGTCCAGGGAGCATGTATATGTGCAGATGGTGTAGTGAAATTGTGATCCGAAATGGTGTCTAAAATACAAACGGCAATTACAGACTACTAACTGCTAGGAAAACTTAAAAACCATACAGTGTTATTTTTGCTTTCTCACATGAATTAAGCTGATTTCTCTCCAGTTAGTTTTTCTCTCTCTCTGAGTTATTATAATTTTACATGAAATGTGAATACATTAATATTTTAACTATGAGAGGTATACTTTGACTGGCTTAAGTGGTAAAGGAATGTGATTACAAGATGATTTATTAGAAGTCATTAAAAATGATTTATTAAGAGAAAAATGTTGTGTTACTAAAGCTTCTTTTTCCCTCCGCTGAAGATGGGGTTAGGCTGTCACGTCGCCTTCTTCAAAAGAGGAAAGCAGCTTGCAAAAAAAAAAAAAAATTCAGGAAAGCATTTTGCTTTGTGGGTTACCGGCATAAATAGAACGTAATGAGAGCGACCAGCTCGCTTTTACAACAGCGATGTAGCGAGCCTTGTCCTCCGGCACGGATTCACTCTTAATAGGTCCCAGGCTTTTGGGGGGAGGACTGTATTACCCACGTAGCCCCACCAGCGGGGCTGGGCAGCAGTTTCACGCACGCTTCCAGGAGCGGTGGCCAGCCTGCACTGCTCTCGGTCCTCTGCTGTTCGCTCAGTTTTACCTGCCACCGCCGTTTTTGTGGGGCTGCGCTGCGAATCGCATCAGGAATCGATCCAGATTCAAATATTTTCCCCCCCCAACACACTTCGCCTTCCTCCTCCTTCTTCCCCCCAGCCACTGGCCCAGGTCTGAGGAGGGCTATGGACAGAATGAGTTGGAGGGAAGTGATGGGCCTTTGATGATTGTAAAAGCGATGGCTTTCCTTAGGTGACATTTCTTAGACGGGGAATAGAAGAAAAGAAACACAATTCTGTAGTGGAGTGGGTGTGCAATTTATACTTTAATGAACAGAAGACTTATTGCTCTTGCATGTTCTCCCTACTCAGAGTGTGAACTTAAAACAGAGTTGATAATATTGCTTTTAGAAGAAAAAGAAGTATAGAGGAAGATGTGCAATTAAGCAATTTTCCTATAGTCGATTCCTTCGCACAGGAAGAAAGGAGAAAATATTTTTATAAACGAGAATCATGGCAAAGCTAAAGACAGTCATAGCACTTGATTATTTTCCAGCTAAGGAAAAAAATGTGTGCAAAAGGAAGGTACATGGGTACTAAGACAGAAAGACAGGGGGAGGAAGGAAAAAAAAGAGTTGGAGGATTGGTGATGTATTATCTTTCCTGCTCACTTTATTTGTTAAGTGGTATTTTCTTGTTTTTCCTTCTGGCTACTCTGCAGTTTCTTGTTCTTATGAATAGCTTTGTTTCATTGTTTTGAAGTCAATGTACATTTCTTTTGAAATATGATGTAAAATGAGCTAGAGGAGAAACAATTTATCTGTAAAGTATGTATTCCCCCTATCTTCTTTCATTGTGTGCATATATATATGTGTTTCTATATTCAGGAAAGTCACTGGCAACTCTCCAGTTGACTTCAGCAGGACAGGACCTGGCAATAGAATTAGATATATATTATTAAATGGAGGAGTCGATGTATCACAGAAGAGTAGTATGTTGCTTACTGTAGGTGTTGTAGAAGGAGGGTAATATGGAAAGAGATTTAAAGGAACAGTAGGCTAGATCTGTTGAAATGTTATCAGCATAGCAATCAAGTAATGGCTAATGGCAGACAATCATAGTCGTCTTGAACTTGGTCTGATTCTGTCTTTTTTTTCATAAATGAAATAGCGTATACTTTTGTACCAGTGGCCCTCAGCTTGTTTGTCTATGGATATGGATATAAAAATAGCTTAATTTCTGTGGCAAGTACTAAGCTGATATTTGCACCTTATGTATTCCTTAGGAAAACTTAGCCCTCAAGTCTCAAAAATGAGACCTTTGATTCAAGGTCTGCAGCTGAAACATCTGAACCACCTGAGACTACGACTCCAGAACTCAGAGTTACTTAGATGTTCAAGAGGAGAAGACCAAAGTGAGTTTATTACCATAATGAAGCTTTAGGGATGTCCAGTAAATGACCGCTGTAGCTTTGGACAAACAGATGTTGAATTTGTTCTGTATGGAAGGAGCCTCCAGAGTGGCACTGGTAGTGATGGGGGCTTGCTGGGCCATCGGACTCAGCGAAACCTGAGAGAGAGGAGGGAATAAGTTTTATCTCTAAAGAATTCTGCATGACAGGGTGGCAATGGCAATTGAGAGATGAGGGCAGCAGTGTTCAACATCTCTCTCAGTACTGCTTGCCATAAAATCTAACAAGGGATGGCACTGCTTACATCTTGTAGAATATAAAAGCCGCCTGGTCTCATACTGCATCTTTCTCTTTTTTTTTTTTTTTAAATAATTCTTCAGCAAACTAAGGGGCTCTTCAGCAACCTTTGTTCAGCTTGCTGCTACCCAGAGCAAATTAGATAGTTACGGGCTGACTGGATAACTCCAAGGCATCCGCAGGAAATTCACATTACTATCAAACGAAAGATTAATGAAAAGAAGTCCTTTGTAAGAATGGTTGTGAGTGAATACGGTTTGATAGTGGGCACAAGCACTCGGTAGTATGTTGAATCTTCCCACAAGGCCATTTTACATAATTTATTAACAGGATCATTTTACTTTCTGATTTAAAAGATTTGTAACTATAAGCTCCTGTGTTTTCCCTGAACAAGTCACACAATGCACACAGTAGGCAAAGTGTTAAAGGGCTAGGAAAATATTATTTCATCACTCCTGTTCCATTAGAATTCACTTGGGTGGCTGAGAAAATGGTTTATGGATTAGAGAGAGAAGAACAAGCTAAAACATTTCATACCTTCATCTCTGATAAATTCCCCAAACTCATTCTTCGCATCTGAGCCATAAATAACAACCATGCTTTTTGCTAAAAAGAGCTTTTTTCCTGTACCAGGTCTTTTGTCTTGGAGATGAATGCTATAATAAATTTGAAGTCTTAGGGGGGGCATTGTTTGAACTATGACATTATGGTTTACAACTGTTGCTTCTATTATGAGGAGGATAAAAAGCGACTATGAAGCTTGATCTCTGTCATAGAAACAGATTAATATTTCAGCCTTCAGCTTGGGTCAAGTGTATGATTTTTCCCAAAAGCACCTTAGCAATTAATTATTATTCTGTTTTCATTTAAAATCTTACCCCTTTAACCACCTTTCAACCTTATCCAAATGTTATGCTTACTTTAATTCTATATCAAATTACTTTTTTATGTTTAAAAATCATGCTATAGATAAAACACAGGTAGGAAAGTTTTAGAGGAAAACATTTTTAGAAAACAAAGATTCATCAAAAGGCATTAGGGTTTTTTTGAGATACTCTTTTCTTATAATTGCACAATATTTGTTTAAAAATTAAGATTACACTTTATTATTTCAGTTGTGTTTCTCAGAAGATAAATGCAAACGGCTCAGATGTTTGCATTAATAAGCAAACGAGGCATGCTTGTAACTATGAATTTGAATAATGAAAATTACTGTACCCATAAGCTCTAGCTTGCTGAGCTTCTCGTCAAAATAAAGATCCTTAGGAAGGAAATAGCATGCCTCATCTTTTAGTTTCTACTGTGCTTACTATTTGAATCTTTATCTCTGAATAATCTAGGAAAATTGAGATCAGGGTGAAGGTCTGACTTCACTGCCTTGCTCACCTATGGGCACAAAGTCAGCTGTGTGGCAGTAGCGCAAATCTGCTGATTAGATGTACCAAGGCACGATGAAGGAACGGTTCCTCTTGGTACCAGCAGGTTTTCTGTGCCTGTCTGGTATTGGTTATTCCTAACTCCCAGGAGTTTCATCTTTTTGGCTATCAGGTCTACATTTACTAGTCACCTTGTCTGGATCTAACCCAAAGTGCGTGAGCTTGCCATGTACCAGTTACCTCTTGTAGGAAAAGAGGGCTTGGTTTTAGTGAAACTGGTGGATTTAGGTTGTTCTAATAAGCTCTGCTCAGAACTTCTCGGGTCAGTGCCAAGGAGGGTTGGGTTTTAAGTCCAAAGACATGCAGACTGGTTGAGTGCGTGGAAAGACAGAGAATGGTACTTACATAATGTAATATTTTATCTCAAGTGTTTTCCAAAAGTGTGATCAATTTTAATTGCAGCTTCTAAGACATCAAACTTCATCTCTTTTCCACCTACTTAATTGTATTGATTATGTGCAGCTCCAGTATTACTTGTCCAACCCTGAGCACCTTTATTTAAACATTCGTCCTTAAAATACTTAACTGTATGGAGGCTCATATCTTCAAGTCACTTCTCATGTATTCCAGAAAGGTTTACTTCAAAATTTATTTGTCTGCCAACATAAAATCAAGTTATCAGCAAGCAGGGAAAGAATACCTTTCACATAACCAAACCTGATATTATCTAAAGACACATAATTATATCTAAGAGCAGGAAAAAAGGGAATAATATGGGAAAAAATGTATTGATTACATACTTTAAGAAATAATAATTAGCTGCAGAATGCAACACTTTGCATTCTTTGGTGAGATGCTTAGACTCACATATTCTTTTGCATATCAAAATTTTCAAAAGCAATGCAAAAGTCAGTCAAATTTATGTTTAAGAAAAGACATAAAGAAAAAAATGAAACAAAACTGGATTTTTCCAGACAGTTTGAAAGGAATTTAAAAATCTGAAATTCTATTGAGAAATTATGGTTATTTTTAATTTTTTCCCCTCAATACTTTATATTCTATTCTGTTTCTTCATATGAATGTTTGTAGTTTTGTATGGTAAGTCAGTCTATACATATGCATTAGCATTATAAATATATGGAGTAGTTTTGTGTGTTAAGTCAGTCTATATATATATTAATGTTACAAATATATGGAGCATGGCAATGGACACTTACAGTAGAAAAAAGATAATCCATGTTGCTTGTTCCGTCTTCAGTTTTGAAATTAATTTTTTAAAACATCACAATCATTTGGAGAGGAGTAGCCGAATTTAAACCAAAGGGCTAGCCTGAAGTTGGTACACTCTCCGACTGCACAGACTTTGTGGTTACAGTTGGGATTTTACTCCTCTCCCGACAATCCAGGCTGGAACAGGGTGGATCCATATCTGTTGCAGCTATGCTTCTGAACAGCTTTCTTTCCTACACGGGAAAGAGACCTCTAGTTGTTTCTCTATGAAACAAAAATAAATGTAAAATGAAATGTGATTTTTAATCCACCCTAGTAAATCTGTTCTCCTTTTTGGACTCTCAGTACGTCCTATACGATAATTTATTTATTCTTTTGCAAATGGAAATAGCATTTTAGACTTACCAGGGAAGAACATTTGCTGATTTAAGAGATGTGCTTGCTGTACTTCAGAAGTCTAAAACTGTGAAGTCTTAATCCTCATCTAACGCGTTTTATGAAAGAATAAATATCTTTGCTGCATATAAGTCAAACTTAATCTTGTTAATTTGTACAAATTAAAGAACTATTTTATTTATATGAAAATACATAATATAAACCCAAATTGTGAATCATATCTTAACCTGAAGTTCATCAAAGGAATTATTTGGAAATGAAGGAGCTGTATTCCAGGTTTTAGTTTTGTTAGAGTTTATAAATTCATTTTTTCCTAGCGTAGCCTTTTCAGTCAGTACTAGGTAAAGGAGAGTAGAAACTCTTGGTTTTATCATTATCACACATTTTGTGTGCAAATATTACCTTCAGCTGACAAACTGCAGTGCTTTTCTCCAGTGAAAATTCTACTTTTATCTAAAGATCAGCATTTGTCTAAAACAATGTGTCAGAAGGCAAAAACAAATAAGCTATTAAAATGCCCTTCTGCCTAGACTTGACCTAATGGTTACTATTGTGTTTGAATATTCATATTCAAGATAAGGAGATCATGTTTAGCACTTTAAAGCATTCATTTATTTCAACATTGGTTAGCAAGACTTGAGGGAACTGTGCCTGGACTAAAATCAGACTCTCTGTGTAAATCTTGTGATTAACAGATGTGAAATAGTGAACTGGCTTTGTTTGGGTTTTTTTTTCTTCTTTTCCATTGGAAAAGCTGTGTATTTCTGAATCATAGTTAAGCGTGGAAGTGAAAATCAAAAAGTGTTAAATAATTTGGATGGATAAAAATGTATATGGAATAACTGAAGAAATAAAGACAATGCAACCTTTGGGGGAATACTTGTGGTAAATGACTTCTTTCCTTTAATTCCTGTAGTGCATCCTTACTGATTGACATCTGAATGGCAGTAATTTGGGGTAATGGGTAGCTACTAATTGAGGGTGAGCTTCACTACTTTGCAGAAGAACATTCTGAAGACCTTCCAGGATAACACTCAAATCCTGTATAAGTGCATAAATTGGTATAAGATTTTATGTTAGCCTCCTCTGTACGGGTTAATGTTATCAGGTCCGCTTATGACAGGCGCTAAAGTGTGCTTGAAAGATGTCTGTATACATATGGTAATTTGTTACTTGTGGCTCTCTTCTCTGTATTTATGCAGTGTGGTATCTACCAGCATTATGGCCAAAGATGCATTTTTATTGTGCTCTTCTGTTGGTGTTTCTGTGACTATTCCATTCTAGAAGTTTTAGATGGACATTCTGTTTCCTTATCCGTAGAACTTCATGGCTGCAACCAGTTCCGTCTACCATTGCATTGCTAACTGGGTTACATAGGTGTCCTAGAACATTTTTTGGAGATAATACTGCTTTTTTTCAACACTGTTCTCAAGCAGTTGGCTTACTAATACTTAAATACTTAAAATTTACCTCCTTGAAATGGAGTCTCTGAAATACTATAATTGTTTTTTTTGGTTTTTTTTTTTGGTACCGGTTGATTGTAGGCGATATGAAGCAGAAATCAGCTAGTTTGACTCCTAGTGTTTTGCTGAGGTTGCAGGACGACTGTACAGAGCCCACAGTAGTGTCTTTTAGGGGTATTTTTAGCACTAAACCCTCGGTTAGTGTTGGGACATGCGGATGACATGGGAATGTGAGCAGGACCTAAGGAGACTGCTCAGTGAGTATTTACTCAAGGGGGGGTTAAATTTTACATGATGACCTATAGCTCTGCTCTGAGATCTCAGTATTTCTTGTATTTCTCGAAGAGGCTCTGAGTATCTCGACTGCGAACAGCTGATAGAAGAAAAGCCCAGTTTGTTTGTGTCAGAAAGAGGGGGAATGACAAGGAATATCGCCACACACACACTTGAATGGGAGTCGGGGGAAGGAGAAGAGGATGGGAGTAGTAAAGTCGTCCAGGAGATGAGGGTAAGAGGAGGAGGATATCTGAAAAAAAATTTTGGAAAGACAAGCAAGACATAAACTTAGAGTAGCATTCTTCCTGTTTTAAAAATGGTGGATAAAAAAGCCTGGCTACTTTAAAGGTAACCCAAGTTAATCAAAGTTTATAGAAGGCATTTTAAGATGTTCTTGCCTAAAAGAGCAGGGAATAAATAACAGCGCTGCTGTGTACCCACCTGCAAAGTGTGTTTGTTACCTTTGCCGTATCTGAACTGGGAAGAGGTATGGGGTTCTGAAAGGACTGCTGCACCAAATATCCCGTTACCTGTCACTGCCTTTCCCTGGGGGATTACAAAGGTGCTGACCTCTTCCTATATATGTATCCGGCAGAAATATTAAGTGCGAGACTAGGGAAAAAAAAATAGCGGTGAGGTTTTGAGACTTCATGTTTTTTTTTCTTTTTTAATCGTAACAGTTCTATTATAATAGTGTTAAGCTGATGAAACTGCCAAGTCTTGGGGCTTGACAGATGCCAGGGAGCGCCATCAGGATGCTCAGTTTTGAAGGGAGTTGTGAAGCTGTACTGGCCCTCAAGTCATTCCCAGCAAGACCCGGGATCGAGCCCAGTGCCCAAGCAGTGACGGCTAAGAAAGCGAAGGCGTTTTTGACGAGTGAAGAATATTTGGAAAGATAAAAGGTCAAAGCTAATAATAATAATAATAATAATAATAATA
>NW_009710496.1:1887-29848 GCF_000703405.1 Apaloderma vittatum | reverse complement strand
GCGGGTTCCCCGCCTCAGCCTGGTCCTGCTTCAGATTCCACATCGTTGCCTGAGGGCGAGGCCCTGGGTAATGCGGGCGGTGCAGATAAAGCGTCTTCCCCAGAGGTCAAACATCAGTCACAGTGAGAAAAGGCAGCGACGAAAACTGTTCTTGCACGTCATTGGGGTGGCGAGAAGCCACACTTCAAATAGAGAGAGTAAAAGAAACAAGCACTGAATGACCCTGGGATCTTCTGAAGAAGCCAACGGTGTGGCTGCAATCACATTTGGGAAGATTTTTGCACTTCAGTGCTCACAGGAAAGGAAAAAAGGGGTACGGTAAACTTAGCTATGGCCTGTGTAATGTTTTTTGCTGTTCAGCAATACCTGTCACTGCTTTTACTTGATTCTCAAGCTTAGGGTAGGTGTAGGACTACTCATTTTCAGCCAGAAGTACCAGGTCCTAGAATTCCCTAGTTGGAAAATAACCAACTATATTTTTATCTTGGAATGGTTGCTTGTCTTATTTTTCTCTGTGACAGTTTCAAAGGACTGGTCAAACCATCTAGAAGTAGAGTCCCAATACAGAAATAGGTTGAACCACTCTTATGGGGTTGCATCATCAGAAAGGGTTTCCCAGATCTCTCTCACTCCTCACTGACAGGTATGTGCGCCCACTTTACCGTTTGTCAGTTGCAGCACATGGTGATCCCTTCCCTAAGGCACTTCAAACCGCTGTCTTCACAGAGAATGAGTGTTAGAGGCGGCTCTGTTTTCTGCTTAGTTCATATGTTGAAACAAATCAGCAACAGAGCGTGTTGAACACTAGAGTCTTAGAGAGTAACATCCTTGCTGGCTTGGTAGCTAAAATACAGGTGCTGCTTCATGCAACTTCACCCCTGAGAACAGCAACAGAAACACCTCTTTGTTGGACACACATCTGGATCTTTTGTGTTTGACTGAGCTCTACAGTCTGAAATTGAGTGGCACAGCGAAAGCTTAGGAACAGGACTTGAACTTTTGGTAATGAAAAACTGTCTATCATCTGTGCTAATAAAATTTTGAATGTGATATCTAAAGTTATACACAGTTACAGAAAGTACAGAGAAAAGAAAGTATATTTGACCCCACCTTGTGTTATATTAAATAATCTTCAGCATCTTCAACACATCTTCTATGAGCTAAGACATCTATTCTCTGGGACGGCCACGCAACTGATTTGGATCAAAGCCATTAAAGAACAAGTAATTAAACATTTGAGAACGTTTTGCCTCTACAGAGAGACAGGAATGGCAATTTTATATAAATCATGCATCTAACACCCATGCTCGTTAACTCTGACCGAAAGATGAGAAATGACCTTTAAATCGCCAAAGACGCGGCTCCAGACAAGAGCATTACACACACTTGCCACTTCCAAGTAAACCCCAACTCAAACAGTGAATAGAAATTGCATCTCTTGGGTTATTCTGTGAAAACTATCGTTGACTCTCAGAATTTATTCTCCTTTTAGCCAGGTATAACAAATTCAGAAAAAACCCATACCCCTATCCTTTGGAAAAGGGATGGAATGTCAGACTGAAACATGAATTCCCTGTCTTGATGTCTGGGCTAAGTTTTGGAGAATCTAGGCTAAGCAGCAAAAATTCCTAGAATGATGATGGGTGCTACATGTGTTGTAACACTGCAAAAAAAGACTACCAACAGCTTAGTCTGTTAAGTAAAATTTTACTTCATTTAAATTCTAAGGTAAGACAAGTCCCCATGTGTTGCCTGATCTAGTCGAGAGGTGGCGTCCCTGGCGGCAGTGAGGCTGGATTAAAATGATCTCTAAGGTCCCTTCCAGCTTAGGCCATTCTATGATATATGATATGATATGATATGATAAATTGGGGTAACCTGGGGTCCTTGTTTACAGCAGTGAATCCAAACAGAAAGTAGTGAAGGAAATACCTGGTGAAAATTCTTCATGGTTACATCTAAATACGGCTACATTTAATACAATAACTATGTAAATTTAGAGTACTTAAAAATCTACCATAGTTTGAGGCTATCAGTAGGAATCTTCTCATGTAATAAGATGAATAAAGATGCACTAATTACTTTAATATCTTGAAGATTAGAACACAAATCTGCTATGCTAATTTTGGTTTAAATTTTACCAAAATTCTCAATTTACTTCTGAATTACTAGTTTACTAAGCATTTTACAAACCCATATACAAGATCCATAGTAGCTATACACAGAGCACTTGGATCTGTAACTTAAGTGCACATAAATTTCTCATTTATGCAGTGAAGTGACTTTTTTGATATTTATTAATTTTAGAATGTATTTATTACTAACATGCTGTCATATGCACACCATTATTACTCTCTCAGGTACAAGTCTTTTTGTCCCCACTGTTTGTATTACTGAACAACCTGTGCTTCATACAGTGTTTTGGAGCAATGACAGTTTGCAATTTCTCACACCTCCCAGAGGAAGGACAGGGTCTTAGCCTACAAAGCTCCGTAGGTTTAATCTAGTTTTTAGGAATTGTGCACATTTTTGTTGGGTAAAAGAGCTGTTTGTTTAAATTTTTGAAGTCAATTATCTTGCCACCTGAATTACCTCAAAAAAACCCCCTTAAGTTATACGCAAGAAGAATTAATCTCATTTACCATAAAATGTCCATAATATAAGTCTTCCAGACAATGCCACAGAAAATTAATGCAAATGCTTTGTCAAATCTTATCTGAATCTCTTGGTCTGTAACACTGGACATGAAATCTCACAAGAATATGCTCTTCTGTGAACTTTCTGGTACTTCATGCTTTTAATTTGGCTAAAAATATTGCATAGAAAAGTGCAACACAGCACTTTTTCTCCCAGCTGGATTTAGGAAATGTAGGGTATGAAAAGTGAAAAACGGAGAGTAGAGGAAAATGATCCAAAGTTTTCAAAAACCTTTAAAAAAGGTTTTAAATGAACTGGTTTGTTGAACTATTAATGACTATAACGATTAATGAGTAATGACTATAAATTCTGCCACTGGGAGGATTTATAAAAAAATAATGGAATGATAACATACAGATTTACAGCATGTACAATTTGAAAATGTATTTTGTACCACCACCCATACCGAACGATAAATGTCAAATTAAGGAATAAATACTGTGCAGTACATAACTGCTGGCAATTTATACTCTATGAACGTGTACATATATGTGCAGGCATTTGAAGACACAGTAACGTAGCTCCACCTTTCAGCAAAGGAAAGATTAAAGACTATTTAAGAGTTATTGAAATGCCGCTCAGTGCAACATTTGTGTTTTCAAGTTGTTAACCCTGGAAATGCTGAGGATAAGTCAGAGTGCAAAAGCTGCATGTACACAAAACTGATCAAATCTGTGTCTTCATCATTAGTAAAACATTTTTTGTCTTGTGATTAGGGTAAACTAAAAAGTAAAGCCAACAGCACAGGTTTTGAAGCAAAACTGATCCGCTGCATATATTTTTATACTGCACAAAATCGAAGCCTTTAGTCAATCACAAAACAAAACTGCACCAGCTGAAAAAAACTGGCAAGTGCTACTGTAAGGTACAATGGTTGTATGCATTTTGTATGCTCGTATACTGTTGCAGATCCCAAGATATTCTGTTAGAATCAGCACAGAACTCAAATAGCTATACAACTGAGAGGCAAGTTAAACAGAAACAAAAAGCTGATCCAAAAAATTTCCAGACATGGTGTCACTTGATCCTCCATAGGGGCAACCATTGTTTTTACTAAGGTGGTCCAATGAACAGCTGAAAAGGTCAGAGTGTGGATTAACATTTTTTTGATTTCCCATGGAGTCTCCTAAATCCACGCTTGCAAAGAATATTCTGGCAAAGCTTGCTATATGAAACTGATACTGCCTCGATGATATTTCCCTCGACTGAATTGAAAAAAAAAAAACAAACCCACAAAAAACCAAAACCAAAACTATCTCAATAATCTACGTCAGAATATATCCAACTTTAGCAAACAGATAGTTCAGAGAATTATCAACCCTTGACAGCTAAATAGACTGAGAAATACAAATGTCAGGTGTTATGTAGATTCATTTAAAAAAAAAAAAGAAAATGGAAATTAAATGAGAAATGGTTTGCAGTTCTCTGAAAATAGTTCTTTTAAGTTTTAATTTTCCAAGTGCTGTGCTAAAGCAACATCAGAGGATTACCTAATTATTTTTTGCTGTATGGAAGAACATAGGAAACATGCTAAAAACATTAGCTGCCTTTTTTTTTTCCTAAATGCCCATTTTTATACTGGAAAAAATTAATATGAAGAGCCTTGAACTTGGCACGGTCATTCCAATCCTTGGTAAATAGGTTTAAGTAGTCCTTCAATACAGAGTATTAGAAACAAGTATCCTGGTTTCTGAATTAACTACAGAACAAAATAATTTTTGCCCTCTGCCCCCTTGGGCTTCCAGCAGTTCTATATAAAAGTAATCCAAGACAAAATGCACCTGCACATATCTAACACAAATTGCCTTTGTCCATATGGGTACCAGGTAACGATGTTCTGCTCAGCTCAGTGCTCTGAGAGCGGACAGAATGTTTTAGTTTCACTACATATGCAGAGGGATAGCAGTGCCCCAGTCCAACCCTTCCTCTCAGACCTTCAAGGATTTCTAGCTGTGTCTACAAGCCAATTAAATCTCCCGTTAAGCCTGCACTCTCTGGTCAAACTATGGATACAAGATAAACATAGCGCTGCACCTTGAAACATCCTCCAGTCTACTTATTTCACAGTTTAAGCACACACCAGTCAAGACTGAAAGCTATGAGGAACTCTGTATTAATCTTGCAGTTGAATTTTGGTGGCAGCTGGAAAGCAAAATTTCTCAAGGGTAAGAAACAACGAGAAATAAAATATGGTCTTTTAAAAAGGTAACTGCAATGTCTCTTTCTGCTGTCTTGAATTGGTTATATGTGTCCAGCACATATAGAGACAAACAAAAGAGAATTTTTAAATTTAACTACTGCTTATAAGAATGGCTATGATGCTGTAAAGGAGCTGCTGCACTAGCTACTTACATCTTGACATCACTTCAGTTGCAAAAGCATTCAGAAAGGATACTGAAGACAGAAGCTGTCTCTGTCTTCTACTCTTTCCTCTCTTACTTCATTTCTCATTCTTGTATGGAAGGGACAAGAAAAATATACTTCTAGAAGAAGAATGTCTTTAGTTTTCCTGTAAAAGGCTGGAAGTAAAAGGTTGTAAATAGAAAAAAAAGCCAATGCTGTTTTGCCTTTTTGAAGTAAATCCCTCTGCCATCTGAAGAGAAATAATACTTCTTAAAATTATCATTCTGATTGTACCATTAGCTTCTTCACTGTTAGTGGTAACTAGTTTATTCAGCAGTACACTTCCAGACAACATTTTATGACAGTAGATTATTGCATTCCTTTCTTATAAGATAGTGATGGTTGGGAAAGTTACTACAGAGACAGGTGTTCTTTCTGTAGGCACCCTGGACAATTTCAAAGTATTTGAGCTGTGTTAACTGAACAAGATTGCCAGACTGAGATTGCTGGATACAAAATTGCTTGAAAATAGTACTTAAAAAATAATTTGAGACCAAAAACCACATTAAAAAAATGTACATTTTATTTTAAGGGAAGTAACCAAATATCAGATGTAGGTTAACCGATTTTACAAAAGCTCTTCCATTTGCAAGCTAAAAATCAAACTCGTTCTGTATTTTACTTGATCCTTTCTTATATTCTCTAAGTGAATAAATACCAGTAAAGAACAAATTCCTTTGTTTTACTAGAAAAGAGACATTACACTGTAGAGCTTCATATTGAAGGCAAATGCCTATTTTACATTTCAGTTACCCAGAAGAAAATTTTATGATCTCCTCCAACTGCACATAGCGGAAGAGTTCTGTGCCATGTCAATCCAGATCCTACAGCTGCAGTGCCAGTAAGAATGGGCTGGGAAAATAAAATAAAAAAAAAAAGCGAAATCGATACAGCATTAACGCATAAATGATTTTTATACCACATATACCAAGTTGTATAGACAAGTAAACACCATAGACTTCGTATTCCTTAACAAATACAGTTAAAATACAACAGAAGTCCAAGGGAAAAATCTGATGATCTGCTATTTAGTTCCAGTAGCTACTTACTACGTTTAAGTAAGATACAACAAAATACTCCATGACATCAAATTGTTTCAACTATTTTCATTATTATTAACATTGTTATTATTTAAAGGTACACTTTCAAACCTAGAAACCTTTTTAAATTAAATTACTTCCTGTTAACTAAGCATATTCACAACTAGTATGCTTGGAGATTATATTTCTACTGTAAGCGTTACAAATGTATACTACTGCCAGAAAAAACAAAATACTTCCTATGCTTTGCATTCATTAATGATTTAAAATATAATTAGTTCAAATCTGTAAAATATACAACTGTTTTTAGTTTCTACAAATAGGAATACTGAAAAATTTGTTAAATAACAGGTTAAATATGGTTGTCTTCTCCTTAGCACTGGTAAGGCAAAGCAAAATAAAACATATACGCAGCTTTTAAGAATAGCACGTTAAGTGTGGTGTGATTTTTTTTTTCCTTAGCATGGATGACACAAGCCAAAATAAAACAGGCAGACCAGCCAGCATTTCTGGGTGGTTTGGGCTAGTTTTTAATTGCAGCTTTTAAATATTTATCAGCCTGATTTCATTGAAGAGAACAGATGCAATTCCAATCAAAAGCTGAACTCAAAAATTTACCTGGGGATGTCCTAAATGATGAACAAGCAGCTGAGTAGTTGTCTTTCCTGGATATCCAGTGGTTGCAAAGAGGTTTTCATTCACTTGGGACCACCTATGAATAAAATTAACATACTTTTCCAATATCCCTGTCAGACTATGGGAAGTGATCACAAAGGGGAGTTCTCACCCTTGTGGTTAACTGTGTGAAGCTGTCATAGAGTCCACTAACACCAGAGAGATAAATTCAGAGAAATGGGTTGTAAATGATTCACCACTTGCAGCCCCGTATGCATATTGTTGTAAAACACAAAAAATCATGGGCAGGTAACACATATATACTAATGTAGGTCATTCACAAATTTCACAAAGTTTACAGACCAAGTTCCCCTAAAAACTATTTAGTGAGGCACAACCAGGTCCCTAAACTCACAACTGCTTGCATACACATAATTTATACAGAAAAAAGTCACATAACAGAGACAATACTCATACCTGAATAATCTGGCTCGATCAACGTGGACAGGTCTCTTATCCTGTGGATAACTAAAACAGACATTGAGGGTAAAAACCAGCTCTGCAAACAACTACAGCCCATACTGTAAGCACCAAAAGCACATATCATTGGAACTGTGAAGGGAACACATTCTCTACTCTCTGTGAAGAAGCTGAGGGAAAACTGGAGCAGTCCTGCAGCTTTCTTCTCAGTGAGAAGTACAAAAACTGAAGTAGTTATCCAGTTTATTATGGTTCAATAACTATCCATTTATGACTTAGAATGAAATTTTAACAAACACATAAAACTTAGTGAGAGGTAAACAGTAGCAAGATGCTGTCTCAAATGGACAGAAAGACAATGTTATTTTTAACAGATAAAAATAAATAAGTAAATATTAATAGACAAATATGAAACACAGAATACCAGGGAATGATCTGTATTAATTTCATAATTCCTGATGAATGAATGTTCATTTGTTCACTGAATAGATGATATAATACCTAGTGCATTTAAGTGCTGTATTAGCAAAGTAGACACATCTCTTCATGTACTGCTTGAGAAAAGAATAAAGAAACTTATCTCATAAATAAAAATACCTGGAGCGAGTGATATCCCAGATTAGCCAATCACTTCCAGCAACTGCTCCAATTTTAAGAGTATTTTTTAAACACCAGTCTGCTGACATCAGTGGCGTTTGGTCACACTCTAGGGAGAGAATGGCCTGCTGCGTAATTAGATCATAGAATCGTATTGTTCCATTCTTCTCCGCCACCATCAGCTGCAGGAGAAATTAATAGAACGTTGTAAACTTAGCAGGTAATGAATCTTAACATCTTTTCTACCCTATAGCAAACCCAGCATACTTTCAAGCAAATATTAATAATATTAAAATAGGTACAATTTTTGACTGTGTATCAGAAAACATTACCCTAACACTCTTCCACTAATAAATAAAAAGCACTTTAATCTAGACTACTGTCACACTGTTATACATAATGATTATGGTATTTTATCTACATGTATCTTCAGATATCTATGTATACAATTCTGGTGCTTAGAAGCACCAGTTCTTAACCACAAATGTACTAGACTTTTGGAACTGTAAAGCAAAAAGCTGTTGTTTTAAAATTAAAGTTACTGTTCTGAGTACAAAGAACTGACTGATAGACATAGTGCTGTACAAGGAAACAACAGTATTAGTGTAATGGTAGAATCTGGGTTCATGCTTACCGACTTTATGTAACATTTCTTACTTCACCCTATAACAGTTTGCAACAGATTTATACTTAACCTTTTTCTATTACAGTAATATATTCAAGCAGTTGTTTATTATGTATTATAGAAAGAACTTCCTGATTAAATGATGAAACATATTTTCTCTATGAGGACATGATGGTTCTCCAGCAGTCACGAACAATAATTAAGAAAGGCAAAGAAGCATTCAAAACAGTACTTCAGTATCATCCAAGTTTGTCTGGAAAAAGAAACCTGTCACCGAAACACTCTCCTCTGCAAACTAAAGGACATGGTGCAGTAAGCATTTTGACCTGCAATAGGCTCTTCAGAAACCATCACGTCTGTCAAGTTTTACCAGCTTTTTAAAGGCTTTTTTCTTCACAAAAATCAGTTCTTTGCCTACTCTTTGATAACAGTCAAAGAAAAGACGAGCTAACATGTAAGACTGGTGTAATGCAGTATTTCTGGGCATTGTGCTTACAAAGTTGCCAGGTAGCAAACAGTAGCAAACATATTCAGTTGTGATACTACCTGAAGCAACAGTTTTCCTCGTTTTTTTAGTAAGGACCAGATATTGATGTTGATGGAAAGCGTGATGAGAATAGGGATCCTTCTTCCCTATTGCTGTGTAAATATTTTGATACCTCACTTGACTGCTTTTCTCTGGTTTAAGCGTGCCATTTCTGTGGTAATCTGAACAATTATTTGTAGCTACTTAAGGCACTTACTGACTGGCACAATGGGAATAACAAATCCAGTATTGCAAGGACTAAATCATTAATGAAGCTGAATATTTTGGTATATATCAACTGATTAAACCTTCCAACTATTACAGACAGATAAATACAAAAATCACAGTTTACTGATTTGTTATTAGTTTTCAGCAAATATTTCATATATTCCAAGCAAGAACAACAAGAAAAAACATCCTTGGCTAACTTCAAACAGATACTTTACAAAGCATTGCCAAGTTTTGAAAGAGTCTGTGTTACTGGTGAAACTATATTATCATGACTGAAAACACCTGTTCACTGGTAACTGTAAGTTAATATGCAACCAGCAGAACAGTCACCACCAACAATGTATGTAATCAAGAAGGAATATTCCTGATGGGAGGAGTGAGAGACTGAAGGTAAAATGATGAAACTGCAAATGAGAATTTGTTTACAGTGACTTCACATAAGCAGATCCAACCAATATCCAGTTACAATATACATTAGCTCCTCGACCTTCAACCTTACTAGAGCATCAAAGACTCATAGTTTAGACAAGTCTACCCTCTTACTATTTTAAAGGTGGCGAGGGTAAAGAGCCGGAAAACACAACCTTAAAAGCCTCCTCAGGATGCCAGCAAACACTCATTCCAGGAGAACGTAGAACAAAATGGGCCTTCTCATTTCCTTCCAAATCCCAGACCCTAAAGAGAAAAAAACCCCAAACTAGTATTAAACTATTTATAGCCACTTGATTGCAAATACATTAATTTTCAGTGCCTCAATACATTCTCAAAGGAAGTGACCAAATGAAACAATGTGCATGCTTTATCACTTCAGGAAGTCAGTAAAAGTGGTCGATGCTGAAGATGATGTGTTTTAATAATGTTGAACTAGGCAGAGCTTCTGTTGAGAAGGGCGACATCCACGTAATTTGACAAGTTGAGTTGTGTAGACATGAATTCTAGGTGACACATTTCCACTTCATTCATAAGTCAACACTAGAGCCTTTGTACTATACCATAAATACCAGTGAGGCAATACAAAGCAGGAAGGCCAGTGTGGGTCCAGGTGATAGGAGCAACCCAGAGTGAAGAACTAAGCAACTTAAATCATCCCCACTACTGTGTAAAGGCCATGCACTGAAGTATTTTGCTAGTCTGCTATGTGAACTTCCATTTTTTCCTTGTAAGACAAGATTGAGTAATGGAAATAAAAGAAACTAAAAATGAAGCTAAGGCAAACAAAAGGCTCTACAGCAGAGGTCACGAGCCTACAAAGGGTCTTGACAAACTTTCAACAAATAAATCACACATGCCAATTTAATCTTTTTGTTTAGAAGGACCTACAGTGCTTTCAAGCAGCTAAAAAAAATACAAAATCAACAATATTTGGTCAATATGGATTGAATGGCAAGTGTATGCTGAAACACCAAATCTAGGTTAGGCAACGAGTGAGTTTTCTTTGGATGCATTTGATTTGAGTGCTAATGAGGCATGAAGCTACTTGGTTTATAAAATGCAACAAAACCAAAACTGAGACCATTTTACCTCACAGCCAGTAAACTGCCTCTTTTCCTGCAAAACCAGTAACTCGGTTGTAGGATAAAGACGTCACAGTTGTGAACCGCAGTTTGAAACACAAGGCTGCATTTATATGCAGCTATTTATATGCATTTGCACACCAAAACATACACATCTATCCTTCCTCCCTGACATGCAAAACCTTAGCAGCAGCTAATTTTTAAAGTACTGTATTGCTCAGTCTTTTGAGTTAGATGAGTGGCTACATACTATTATTGTTTATTCTAGAGGATTTTTGCTGACTTCCTCCAGACTTTTTCAGTTTATATCTCACTAGGGTGCTTAGAGCCTTATACTTAGGAGATTTCAAAAAACTCTTAAATAATACATCATAAGTCTAGACAAAATATATGGGAATAAAGTAAATATATTTAATGAACAATGTTGTTTTCTTATGCCAAACCACAACAGATCAAATATTTGTTCTCCCTGCAGAAAACACAGGGTCTCTAATCTTGAAGAATCAGTGTCCTTATTAAAAAAAGTCAAAACAAAAACCTGACAACTGTTTAAAAAATGAAATATCTACTTGATTAGGTAATTTAGAAACATACAATACTTTCTTCTACTGCCAAAAATTTTGCCTTGTAGATTTATCCAAGTCAAATCAACACTTTCCATGTGTATTTACTGTGCAGGGAGAAAATTATGATATAACAGAAGACGGTGAATCATTTTGGCCAAAGGAACATGCCATCATGTTTCCTTCCCTGAAGTGAGTGAGGTTATTAGGTGTTGACACAGAAATTTATGCTTTCTACCTCCCTAACTTCGTTACGTATAAAATGCCAAACTTGTATCTCTTACTTTGTAAGAACAGTAAGATTGTTAGTAACAAACAGTATAGGAGAGGAAAAAAGAAAAAAACCATGCCCCTTATATCTCCTTTCTTTATTGGTATCAAAGATGGTATCATCTAGTTTTAAAAAAAACCCAAACAATCAAAAAAGTCAGGCAACACGTATCAAAATAGATCCTTCTCTGAATGCATTAAGTTCATGCCGGTATGGAAGTTTACAATTACTGAAAAGGGTTAATTGAATGCATATGTATTTCTTTGTGAGTAACCCAAGTAAAAACTGTTCAAAGAGCAAAAATTTAGCCAAACTGAATTTCAGTTACTCAATTACTCAGTAATCATAACCAAATCAGCTACAGATGCTAAAAAACCCCTCGTTTTGTCCACATTCCTATCATGTAAATCAAGCCAAAAAAGCCTGCGCATTTTGTCTCCCATTCAAAGACCTTGAAACTTTACTAATACTACCATGATTTTATACCAAAGCAAACTAGTGTCTGCTTTTTGCTTTATTTTTTTGTAACTCTGCAACGTGTCACCCTCTTACTTTTCCTATTCCCCCACCAAACTTTGAGGTATAGAATTGTTATTGGGCTTGTGTTTGTTTTTTTTTTTTTTAAATTTATTTATTTAAAAAAGCTTCCACAATAAATTTAAAGGAGAAAAGTCTGAAGAACCACAGTTGAAATAAGGGCCAAAGTTTGAATACTGTAAAGCTTAAAAAATAACATGACCCTGCTCAGTAAATTAATTATTGTTTAAGTAACTAGGATCTGAAAAATTTTATGCTGCAGTGTGCACAAAATTTGAACTGACACAGAATACATAGTTGCAAATGCAGTTTAAGAAAATTCTTGAGATATTAGTATTGTTTCTCTTGTCACTCATGTCCTATAGGATTAAACAAACAAATGACAACTGTAGTTATCTCAAAGCCTAAAGATACTCAAATTAAATCGAGATAACTATACGGTGTGTTGTATGTATGAGTATGGATAATGACATGCTGCATATGTACAGTAATTTTATCACACAATGGACTTTACTAAAAGTTGGCAAAGTATTCATTAGAACATCTGAAAACCTGTCTTGTGGCAGTGGAGATTATCCTTATTTTATATTATATTTATATACTTTCTGAATAATTCTAAACTAGAGAGCAAAACCAAATCCTAACTGAATAAAAATCATCATTTGCAACAGTAAAAGGAACAAAGGCTATTATAAACTTCAAGCATTTCTCAAATGCGCAGAAGATGGAAGTAAAAAAGAGAATTCTTTCAACATAAGATTTTCAGCAATTTTAGTGAGCGGAGTAGGGGGCAGAACAAACATTGCCATCTGATACCAGATCCAACCACAAAGCACAATCAACTGTACTTGAAGCATTACTCACGGATTACTGTCTGACTTACTCTTAAAAATGCCCAACATGTTTTTGTTGTTTTTATTTAAATAATACCTAACTTGAATACCTCTTGCTGATGTTTCTTTACATCTCCATCAGACATATTCCATGCGTGAGGATAATCCCACCACCCCTGTAAAGCCTAGACAACTATGGAGAAGGGAGAGATTCCCGTTACAGAGATCACGCAACAAGAGTGAAGATCAAAGTTGTTCCTGTTTGAGCACAAGGAGCGAGGAGAGGAAGATCTCAGAAAAGGAAAACAGAAGTACAGAGAAGTTAACACAGTGGAGAATACAACACTGGTCTTGTCTCAGGTCTTCTTCCAACTTCCTATCAAAGATCTGCAGAGAATACTAGGCAGGACATGAAAGAATGGAAGGCTGAAGTTGAACTATAAAAAACCTCTAACTTCATAAAAGAAAGGTGCAATATTTGAGATAATTTCTAGTAATTTATTGTATTTTGCTGACAAAACAAAGATTTTATGCTTTTATAAGTCAGGTAGTGCACTGCCCAACTTTAGAGTTCACCGCTGTTGAATCTTTAGCAGAAATAGGTAGCAGAACTCCCTGTTCAGCACCCTGTGAAAGAAGCCACAAAAGTGGTTGCCTGAGGAGGAAGGGCAAATTCACCTCTGCTGCCTAGCACTAGTCCACAAGGCACAGCCAACTAGAACTATCTCCTGACCTAACATGCAGGTTCCTAAATTTAGGCTTGTAAAGTATTTCCTTCACTTATTTTTGATCCATGAAATAAAGGGCTTTTCGTAGAGTAAATGCATACTCTTCCAGAAAGCTGACCCATGCTCATCACGTTATTTTGGCAGTCAAAGGAAACGTCAATGTTATTAAAAAATCAGTAATTAGAATCTTTCAGACTTTGTCATTAAAATCCATGTTACCTCTAGCTTCTTGTAATATCTACCTGGATATGCAAGCATTGATCTACTTTTCACTGGTAACTGTGGGACGTAAATCTGATTATTCCCTGCAAGGTCAGTAGAAGCGGGAGAGGCAGGGAAACTGTGCATGTACTCTCTCAAGCATCTCAACTGACAGTTCTTTGCTTATATGCCTTTCAGAACATGCGCACTCAGAAATAAGTCCAAGAAATACACACTACTACTGAAATACCCTTAGAGTTATCTAAAGCAAAACCAGAGACTAAGCAGTACTTTGGCAAAAATGCGAAGCACCAGTTTTATCATTTCAAGGGAAAAGTTATCAGCTTATTGCTTCCAACACAGATATAAAATTAAATACTTCTGTGGTACAACTGTCACTGAGAAATTCAAGTGCACTTCTGCAAATGACTTTCTAAAATACAAGGTAACTGCTAAACAAATCTAATGCAATGGTTTCTATTTTTTAAGCTGACTGGGTTCTGTTAAAGGAGACTAGTTGGTACTTTCATAGTGATTATTAAGTACAATGGAAGTTGTTGGTTAATATCTGCATCATGGCTGTAAAATGTAATAGAAATTGTGTTAGACTACCCTTGGGAGACATAGAGAGGCATACAAAAGCATTCAAAGTTGAAGACTAGACTCTTAAAAATAATCCAGGACACTTATTTATTTTCATCAATTATAATGCATAACTAGCTTGATAACTGTAATCTGCATACCTCGGAAAGGATAAATATTTTGGTATGACATTTCTTCTATGAAGAGAGACTGGGGAATTATATTACACAAACAGATGGAGATAGAGCAACATGAAATAAGATACCTTTTCTAAATATTTTGGCAAAAATCCATTGTTGAGTGCCCTAGGAGTTGGAAGATACAAATAAAATACCATTTTGGAGGCAGGAATAATGGAATGGCAAGTTTTCAATATAGCCAAAGAATGAAATATTTACTGAATTAACAAGGTAAGACTCAAGTGCAACAAGTGTTGACAACACACTGAAGAACACAAGATAAAAAAAACCCAAACAACAAAACAAGCTACCATTGGCTTTCCTTCATATTGTCTAAAGACCTACACAGAATGACTAAAGACATGAGTAGCATGTAAACAAATACACTACAGATTAAACCCCCCTAAATCCACATGAAACACGACGAGAAATTTTGAGACTCTAGTTAATATAGTTTCCAGTGATAGTTTCCAGTTTGCTAAGGAAGCAAAACTAACCTGATGGACTGGCATTTGTGGTATGTGCAACACAAAACGCTGAACTTGAGAGTGACTGATAAACAAATTCACAAAGTCCTTCTCCCGAAGCAACATGAGCCATAGCATAAGTAATGGAACAGAACTCCAAAGGGAATCAAAGAGCAAGTACATTCACAGATAAAGTGGAAGATAAGCCAACTGTACATACTTTTCTATTACATGCACAAAAAGAGATGATGATGATGTAGTTTAGGGAATAATTAAAAAAAGAAAAGAAGAAAGGGATGAGTGAGTCCATTTCAGCTTTTTAAAATACAAGCCACACCAGCACTTGATGACCATAAGAAAGTGCCATGCTGCCACTGCTAAGGGCCTGACCTGGCCAGTAAACTTTCAGTTTAATATGAAGATGGAGTATGAGATGGTTACAAATCACACTGAATTAACCTTTTAACAGTCAGAAGTTAATTATTATTTATAGGAGAGTAGTGGGTTTTACCAGGATTGTATTTTGCATTAAGTGATCCAAGAAACATCAGTTTTGAAAGCTACCAACACTGGAGGGGTGTTCATTAACCTTGTGCTGTTTTCCAAACATTTCCTGTGTTCTTTTTTTGCAGAGGTATCAGTACGAAAAGATTTGTACATCTGAATCCCTGCAGCCTCCTATACCGTGTTTCCAAATCATAACGAAAAAGGCAGCAATAAGTATTTTTTTAGTTTTGCTTGTCTTTTTTTTTAAAGTGGTGCACAGGGAGTTGCACGCACAGTTCTCATTTAATGAAGTAAGAGCCACACGACTTAAAATTATAAAGCATTATATACCCTTAATTGCATTAAGGAATTAAATGAAGTATTCCTTAAAGCTATCATAAACAATTTTTTCTTTATTCATTAAGCATGGTCTTATGATACCAAGAAACTGATATGCAAATTACTTTAGGCACATGTAAATATTGCATAGAATTTTCAAACTGATATATGAAAGGCAGGTGATGAAGAAAAAACAATTAGATTTAAAGGAAAACAATTAGCCTAAATATAAGAGGTAATTTATTTTTCTGCCATGACCAAATTTGGCTTTCAGCAGAAGTATATAAATATCCTAAATTTTGTTTTTTGTGTATACATGAGTTACTTTATTTTTTCTTCAATTGTATTCGATATGTTAACACATATGACTTATAAGTAAAGCCGAGTCAAAGGTTTGTTTAACACGACAGCATTCTTGCTAGTTCTTCTTCCAGTCTTTTACCATTTTCTTTAGAATTCTGCAATCAAACTTGGAAATTTTATTGTCTTTTTCTACTTTTTAAGAAAGAGTAAAGCAAACATGAAATGTGTAGAGAAAAGTGAAATACAACAAAATTTAAAAAATACAGTACTCTGCCAAAAAAATAAATTAACTATATGCTTATGAACAGCTTCATTTATCTTGGAACATAGCCATCCTTGGGACAAAATGAAGTAATATACAATATTTAGGACTTAGGATTTGAATCTTTCAGTCAACTCTGCAAATGTAATTTTGGGCTACAGGAATTTTGATCTTTCATATAAATACAGTTGTGAGTAACTGCAGCATGGTGGGGTTTAAGTCTTCCAAAGGTGTCTTCTTTCAGAAAAGCAATTCTTTTTAAGGTTATATTAGTTTTGAGATTCTCAGTGCCTGAAACATGATATTATTACAGTGTACAGCATATTTACATGCCAACACCACTTGTCTAAGAATGCACATAACACTTTTATTCACAGCTACACAACACAGATGGCTACTGCAATTATTTTTATGAAAGAGCATTTTCAATTCAGTTCTACTTGACAGCCGGGAAAAATCTTGTGTTGCGAGACCAACAAAGACTGTGTGAAAGAAACAACAAGAATTCCTGAATGATGTAGCAGCAAATTAAAGGTAAGAACATTCAATATAAGTATCTGACTTATATTGTCTGTTTTCCAACCAAAAGAATCGAATCCAGCTCTGAGACGTCACTGCTGCAGCAGCTAGTGGCAAGATTTAGTGTATGAAAATTGAAAATTTGAGTTCCTTAGAGATCTCTGCTAAACTTGCTACTGGGTGAAAATCAGGGAAGACCTACACATGTCTGTATATATTCTGTTATGTACTAAGATGTTGTATTAAGACTTAAAAGCGGAACTCTTAAGAGAACAGTACCCAAACACTCAAAACTTCATGTTCTTGCACTAATAGTTGTAGAACTTTATTCCAAAGGTATTAACAGATGATAGATCCCAAAAACAATTTCAGGATAGAAAATCAGTACGGACATAAGAATTATTCCACTTCTTACATTACTCCTGAAGCAAATTACATAGTAAGTAAGGAATGATTTTGGTAAGTCCCAAGGAATGCATTTTCCATTAGTTTTGAAAGCGTAACCTTTAAATTCAATAAAAAAGTCTTCATGCTCCACATGCATGAATGGAAAAAATAAGAACTCAAGTAGCCAAAAAAAATCCTACTTATTTCCCATGGCTTTTAACCAAAGTCTTCATGGTTTCCTGCATAAAATGTCTTTCAGAGTTACTAAGTTGAAATCTTGATACTATACAGTAGTTTTAAAATTTTTATTTCCTTTTAATTTAGCATCAATTAAACTACTGGTTTTAAAACAGTTCTCTTTCATCCTATTAACATTAAGCATTTAATAAAATAAACAAAGAATGGCCACAAATTCAAACAGCTCCTTGCTGAATAAGCCTAATATTAGTTTAGATTTAACGAAGAAATCAAGGATAGGAAGTAAATCAGAACAAGCTACTAATAACTCACACATCTGTACTATTCATTCCTAATGATTTTGTTGGGAATATGGACAAGGTGGCTATGGAAAATCTGCCTACTAGTCAAAGCAGTATTTCTAAGTTCCCTAGGGGTGTTAAGTCACAGGCCTTTCATATTTTGTATTTATGTAGGACAGAGTAGCTCAAGTAAAGCTGCTAAACCCACTAAACTGTGATTTATGCCAGTTGATGATATACCATTTTTACAAAATGCCATAGAGAGGAATCATTCTAAGAGCTATTCCCTTCTCTCTTAGCACACAGAAGATGGCTTAAGTGAAAAAATGACTTTTTTTTTCCCCTGGGCATTATCTGGTCATTTATACAGCAATTGATATGGTGGTAACTTCAAAGAAGAGACATAGAATTCATATAATAAGAGAAAAAAACCCAGTTCCTTAATGGAGACAAGTTTTGAACTATCACAGCTATTAGACACAAAGTTAAAGATGATGCATTCTCAAGTCTTATGCTGCTACTGCAATGACTTGCAAAGCCTGCAGAACTGCCCTCCTGATCTCTCCAACTGTGAGCGGCTTTGGAGGGATAAGAGTAGCAACTTTATAGATTCACATGCACTACTAGGAGAGGAGGATGGAGGACCTTTTGACAAGGAAAAACTCCTGTCCTGCAAAAGTTTAACCAGAGTTTTTCAATGTCTTTAGTCATGTTTCCTTTTTGCTTCTTATTACAGCTAATTAAATACATGGTGTGGTATTATGAGCTGCCAGTACCACTGTTAGTATGGTGGTGTCCTTATGCTACGTAATCCCACCTCCTAGAAAGGCTAATAAATTTGGGTAAGCAGACAAGTTCACACACGTATACCGATTTTAAAACTTGACTCATCTGATGACAGAATGGATAGAGAAGGTCTGTACAGTTCAGTGCTGAGCTATGCATGTCTTTTCTCTCCTATTCTCATGCCTTCTATTCCTGTCCCAGCAGGGGAAATTATAGTGTATGTAATTCCAAGACACAACAGTTCTCTTCATATTGTATCTTGTTAGTTCGAAATGTTGCTTTGAAATAAACCAACCCACAAGTCACAAAAAAAGGGCAGTCCACAACCTAGTTAACAAGGCTAGCCGTGTTGTTGTCTTGTTAGTGGGCTATGAAGGCCTACTAAAAATAAATAAATGCATGCTTGTTTATTTAATCATAGAATCATCTAAGCAAGCATCTAAAGCATACACACACAGAAAAAGCAAACCATTACTATTTCAATAATGTTTTGAAGAAAATGCATACCTGCAGGTGTGATCATCACTGACACTTGCAACTTCTTGACCATCTTTGGGAGAAAACACCAGATCATTAATGTAATCTGAGTGGCCATCAAATGTCTGTCAACCAGGAAAAAAAAATTACCTTAGAGCTGTTTCATCCATCCGCAATGTATTTAACAGACACACTAAAGGAAAGATGTCTGAGTATTAAGATAAAGCCATCATTTTACACGGAAGGTGAATTTCAATAACTAGAGTTCTTTAAAATACCTAATTCATGTGTAGATTCATACTGTAGGTAAAAAGACTCGCCACTACTTCTTGTAGTTACCACAGAAGTCAGCTTGATGCTTTTGCCTGCATCATGCCATAACTTTTTATTTGCCTTTCAACCACAGAAGTTGGAAGGTAGAAGATAATAAATCTCAGAAGGGAAGAGAATGAGCAGGAAGTGGATGATCTACATATCTTAAAAGAACTCTGATTACAGGTAAGTAACTCTTATCTGAATAGTCACTTATACTAAGGGTTTCTGCCAGCAGGAGGGTTCCTGCAAGAGAGTTTTTTCATGAAGGAGCAATAAACCAGCCTCTTGTCCATACAAATTGCCTAAGAGGATATGTCCACTAAAGTTGGCAGACCAAAAGGCTACCTTCAGAAAACGGTGAAAAAATTCTAAGCACAAGAAGACGAAAGAGAACACAGTGAACACTGAAGTGTTTACAAAGACCAAAAACGAGGAACAACATTACAAGCAAAACCAAGCAAGCCACACACCTAAGCAATTAAGCACAACTTTTTACTAGGCCTTTGAGAAGAACACACACAGTGCTTTGTGCTCTCTGCTTTATGTGCTGTTACACTGAAGAAGAAAGAAAATGGGCTATAGTGCACCCTCTTTACTGTGAATAAATAGAACAATTAATAGAACATCCATTCTCAAACAGGACATGAGCACTCGTGTTGTGAATGTATGTCTGAACTGTCACTCAAAAGCAAACATTTACAGCTGTACCAGAAAGCATGAAATAATTTCAAAGGGAACCTTGTTACTGTGTAATTTTTCTCACTGGAAGCTTATTAATCATGACATTTGTATTTCAAAGTACTGAGAATAATTTATCTGTAACAAAAAATATCTTAGCAGCATAGCTCTTCTGAATAAAAGCAGAACCCCAGTTTTAGTAAAAACTAAAAATTAGGCATTTTTAAAGTATTTTGAAGGCTTTTCAGCTATCTTGGCCATAATATCAATAAAGTTTTTTTTTCCCCCCTCAATTCTTTGAGGTGTTTTGTACTTATCTACAGACATCAGTAATCTTTTGAGGTTTACAGTATCCCCCAAAATCTAAGCTACAGAACTAACACACATTTAGCACTAATCAACTATGCAAATCTCATCTCATTTAGGGTCCAGACAAAGTTTAACGTACATTCACATACATTCATATGAGGGGCTAGGTATGAATAAATCATCTCTGGTCTCATTAGAGGGTTTGTAGCTACTTAAGATTTCAGCTTGCTCTGTCTGAGGTTTTACATGTATTTTCTTTCACTAACTACATCTATAGTCTTTTCGACAGAAGCCTCACTTGAAATTTGAAGTCAGGCAAATGTCATGTGTTGTATCTGTTGCTGTTCCATCCTCTTCAGCCTCTCTGATTAAGTCTCAAGGCATAGCTGCTCTTGTTTTGCCCAGCAAGGCATCATAAAAAAGGAGACAGAAATATCCTCTTGATAATAGCATGACATGGAGAGATTGGAGAGAACAAGGTCAAATGAAAACAACCAGTTCCAGTTTTCTGAAAGGAAAACACACTATCTGTTCTCTAAGTAGAGCTATTCTGAGGAACAAATGCAGAACTAATAAAAAAAATAAATCTCTCAAGCATGCACAATAACTAAATCCCCCTCTCTGAAAATTTTATGAATGCCTCATCAATTCAATACAGAAACATTTTCAGCAGCCAACTTAATTTTTTCCAATAGCTCATAATTTTATTAAAACCTAGTGGATTATACTAGAACTAATATATCCTAAGATGATGCTAAACTACTTAGATAGAAATGCCAAGTCTTTTGAAAATTTTCAGCATCTGAATTCAAATATCCTGCCTCAATTTACTTCCACAGTTATGATGAAATATGGTTTTTATTAAACAAAATTTGAAGCAGGGGAAGAAAGCCACAACTCATTTCCAAATGAAAACCTCAAAAGAAGAAAAAGATTTCACGAAGATCCATCAGTCATATTTTACCTTTTGTTTGTTGTTCTGGGCTTGATCCAACCCATAAATTTTGGACTAGTTGTGTTGACAAAGTAATGGAAAACTTGGTATGCTTCAAGTTCCTTGTTGATAATTACATCAAGACAGTTTTTCCACGGGGAAAACAGAGTAAGATTACTCCGTCTATCCCTCCAGAAGCAACACATACTAATTGTTTACTATAAAAGACAAAATGTTCAGAGATTACATTTGACTGTAATCACATACTTCCTGCAGGTTTATTTGCACATTTTGTACCTCTCCTGCAAATCCCATGCGTAAAGTGTGCACCGTACGACGGATCAAAGTCTTCCACGTGTTCATTGTGAGTTCAACCTCAGGTTTAATAGCTTTTCTGAGGCATCAGTTGACTGTTACTAAGAAATGACTGTATCAAACTGCATTGAAAGCAAGCTCCGCGTAGCTCACTGGCCATTTGTGAACATCTGAGATTTTGAAAATCAGTCGTTATTTTTTCTTGACAAGAAGTGTATACTATAATGATCATCCAAGTACAAGAAATTAAGAGGATTATGTGGAGAAAGTATTTTCAACACTTTTGGTCAAAAAAGCACAGAAGATTGTCTCAAAGACAACATTTCAATATAAACACACTAGTCCACATTTTTCATTTTCATTAATGTGTTCCTCACTACTAGGTAAAAATAAAAATAATCAGAAAACAGCTAAAAATACTTAACATTAGAGCAAGCCTGACCCTGTATCAATATGGATTTTTACTTCTTCCTTAGTCCCTGTACATCTTCACTGAAGTTCTTAGACTGTTAATTCCAGAGATGGAGCTGGCATTAACAAAACTAATGGCTTTACTCTTAGACTAAAGCCAATACTTCTCATTTGTATTGCCTAAGTACCAAATGATCTTTTGTCTTTCTGTAGTGTCAAAAACTAAGAAGCATCCATGATATCTCCAGCTGACAAAAATCAAGTTTTAAGATCCTTTTGTCTACATTAGACACCAGAGGAGCTTATTCATATCAACTGGGGTCGAATAATTAACATAGTATAATTGCTTTTTCCTTCTGGGCAAAATAACTTCTATACTTCTAGTACTTGCAGTTGTGGCTGTTGAACCTAAATACAACATTCTCATGTCCAACACCTGTTGTATCAATGCTCTGTGGTCTCTATACTAACTGTCATGAAAGAATATTTTGATGTTATGCAATGAACACGCTTTTGCAGTAGAAGTTCAAAACAGCAAGTCAGAGTGTTTTGTGTAGAAAGAAATCCTAAGGGTCGATGAATCAGTTCTCCAACCAATTTTTTTGTATTAAAAATAATTGCTATCTTAATGGAAATGTAAATGTGGCATTTCAAATTTATTTCTAGGCATCCAGTCAAAGCTACTGTATAATAAATCCTCCTAAATTAGAAGTGCATGTTTTAAAGTGTCATTTGTGTTGGTCAGATACCAGAAAAGAAATCTTGTCAGAACTGGGAAAACAATAACCCATCACAGAAATTCTATACTGAAAAAACAGCACTCACTGTGCTAAGGGGAGCTGCCCCCTTTGCAATACAGATTATGCATTGATAATAAGCTAGAAAAAAATAATCTCATTAGGTATATTAAAAAATATTGCTATTTTAAAAGTGTGTTGTTTGTAATCTCATTCTAATTCAGTAATAAACAGCTTACTAGAATTCTTCATTTGAATAAACTTGCTTATTTGAACTTGTATCTTAGAAGTTTAAGACCATGAATTATCAAAGGTTGTGTTTGTGTGAAGTTATAGCACTGATTATTTGTCTGGAAGCAGTTAGCTCCTAATGAGTAAAATGGCAGATCCCACTGGTAATTCCTTTCATTAGGTGTGGGCTGTATCCCGCATCAATGTGGAGAGTTTGAAAGCTGGTGTAGATATGAAGCCTGCTCTGGAAGGTATAGAAGAGTACCTTTTGCTAAGGATCAGATAATGTAGGGACAGGAAGAGGTATGAAAGTTATGAACTACCACAGCTGTCACATTCAATTTTGGGAAAAAAACCTCAAACACATAAAATTATTGATCATTAATTATCCTCCACCCCCACCAAAAAAGAAAAACAAACCAGCTTCCACATTTATTATTAAACATGTGGAAAAAACCCCATTCATCCATAGCTTTAATCAGTGTCTGCTGAAGTCAAGAGAATTCTCACTGATTTTAGCAGACAGTCCATCAGATCCCTTGTTAATCCAAAATAAAAATTAGAATTTAGATGCCGAATTCAGCTGAACAGAGCCTGTAGTACCAGGTTGACCCATAAGTTTCATAATTTCCACTTATTAACGATCCATCATCTACGCATTCTCATTCTTCTGTGTGCTTACAAATTTCTCAAATTGCAACTGACATATGTAACTAATAATTCTACAGTCTGCTAAAAAGTTAAGATTAAATTCACAACTTAACATTAAAGCCTGTTGCCTGCAGTATCATAGAACTGGCAGATACTATATAAATAGATAATTTTAAAAGGAATGACAGACATCAAATCACAAGAAAACAACACAAAAGAACTTTTGGACATATTTTGGTAGAAGTGCCAGCCAAGTTGATTGTAATCATGTCAGTTATTCCACTGCCTGGGTGACATAAGATGACCAAACATGATAGAAAATTTAGAGTATGTGCATGTATGAAGTTACAAAAAAAAGTATTTTCTTTAAAGAAAAGATGTTCTGTTTTTTTTAACATTGATGTTTATTTCTTATGCCATGCCTTTATTCTTTCCATTATCAGTATGGCTACACAAGCGACACCTGCAATTCATTTAGTTTCTGTATGACAAATATCATTGTCTTACTAATACAAATTATCAAACCACAAATGAAAATTCTATTATTTTCTCCTTTATACTCAATACACAACTCTCACCAAAACAGGTATTATCGTATTCCAAAGCACTAAAAAAAGATGGAACCTCCTCCCAGATTTTTTAGTATTAATTAGCCTTGCTTATTCTTGGCTGAGACCTCAATAAAACAAATTCAAACTGGTTAGCATAAACACCTTACTGACACTAGTACTTGGAACTAAAAGATTGATTCAAAGGCAGAATTTTGAAGAATATGTACATATTCAAGTGACACAGGAGTTGCCACCTCTTGCAAACAAAAGAAATCTCCAGATGCCACATCTTCAGCTTATGAAATGAAGACAGTATTTAGGCCTGGCTTCTTTTATATCATGGTTTAAGAACACTACCATCTCTACACTGAAAGAAGCGGAAGTGCAATTTGAGTATTTGAGTAGACATTTCCTTTGTTTCTATCTTATAAATAAACAAGTGACATAGACATGGGCATGTTTAGTCTCTGCAGTTAGGTACAAATTCAGTATTTTCTTTGAATTTTCTACTGTTTGAAAGAGTTGAATTGCAACTGCCAACTCACCATCGAAGAGAAATTACTCAATTTGCTTTTCTTATAGAGGAGTCCAATAACCAATACAACAAAACTTTATATGCCTCTAGATAAGGGAACCTGGTACTTGAAATTCACCTGTAGAACATTCTGTTTATGAAGGTACTTTAGATAATCCATAAGCCTTCACTTGCTTTTCTTCAATTTGGTTAAACTGTGACACAAATACTTTCAAATCAAAAGATTATGTAGCTGATAACAACAGTTATTCCCATTTTAAAGACAGAAATGATTTTCCCTAGACATGACCAATAGAGAATCTGTCACAATTCAGTGCTCTATTCACACAGTACATTATGCAAAATGGTACAGATGGAAAGTTAAAGACTTCAGCAAAGACTACATAAATTTTTTTTAAATCAGCTTAGCTCTCCTTACCTTAAATTCATTCTTATCCTGGAGGTCTGAAGTAAATAGCCTTAACTTCCTATCAGAAGCTGCGGTACAAAACCTAAACTCAAAAGACAAAGAGAAGTACTTAAGTAAATTAACACTGCAATAGTTGTTTTTTTATGTTTCCCTTCAGCTTAAATCGGCAAAGTGACATGCAAAGGAAAAGTCAGTTTTTGAATAAAACCCAAAGCTTCTATCTTAACTTTCCTCCTTTGGCAACAATCAGAGTTATAATCAGAACTTCTCTATAAAATAGTGTGTATCGAGTGCCAAGAATACTTTTTCATGGAAAGAAGCACAAAACATTTTACAAAGCTAAATCTGAATCAACTATCGACTACCTGAAATCTCTCTCATAACTGACATAGAAACTTCCCCTGAAAGAACTTAAGTGGTAGGGCAGAAAAAAGTACCCTCATTATCAATGTTTTAAAATACCAAACCATAAATTCACAAAACAATTTCTAACATATTTTAAACAAAGGACTTTACAAAAATGGAGCAGTAAGCAACCATCATAATTCTGAAGAGGCTTTACAAGTTACTGAGAACATTTTAATTCTTCAGTGCAGATTTAATAGTTAACTATCTGTCTAGATTTACACCTCAACAAGTCTCACAAGTAGCATCTGACCCACTCCTAAACACAGCCCACACTATGCAGACCATTACAAATAGCTTTATACAGCAGGCCATTACCAAAAATCTCATCCTTAGTAAAATTCTTAGAAAAATTCCTTCTTCACAGATGTACAAAAGCTGAACTAACTACATTTTAGGTCCATTAAAATAATGAGTAAGAAAAAAAATACTTATTGCTAGTTCACTGGAGGGAGGGTCAAGGGGCACAGGAAGTGGAACAAAAAAATTAAAAAAAAGAATGACTAAGAATCAAAATGTTGTTCTGCTGAAGTGTTCAGAGACTCTGTCAGTGATTTCCAAAGAGTTAAATTTCACCCAGAAGCTTTAAACTTAGTCCAATATTAAGGAATAAGGAAAAACAAATGAGAGACAAGTATTCATTGTACTAATTGACTATAAGTACCTTATAAGGGGAGGTAAAGCATCAAGTCTATTTTCTGGACTCCATGCTATGGCATCAACTCGGATTCCATGATGAAATGTTCTTAGTGTCTTATATTGCATGCCTTCCACTTCTGCATCTTCCTCCTAGAGAAATACTGAAGTTAGCTAATCCAGAACGTCCTAATGACTTCTAACAATCCAGACTGATATAAAATTGAAAGGCTTTCAAAATTGCATCTGGGTTCTTTTTAGACTGTCAGCACTCTCAAAGTGAAAACCTGGAACACAAAGAATGAACTTGAAATACCTAAGTACTTTAAAAATGCATGAAATTATTGCAGTCTCAAGCTAGAGGCCAATGCAGAGCACAAAACCCAGAACTCAGCTACAAGGATGCTGAGCCCATTCTTTGTACAAGTAGTATCTTCACAGGTACACTTAAAGCCATTTCTAACAGTATTGCAAGTAGGTACACACTGCCATGAGAAGAAACAATAGGATCAAAACCAAGCACGTCATTTAAGCTATGTTTTCTCCAAGTTGTTTTTATACTACGGTAAAATGCTAGCACTACCAGAACAGCATTCTTCAGACAGCAGGAGGTGGAAAGGTATCCTCTACCATCTAACATGACTAAAATTACTAACTTGTCTATTCTTCCCACCACCGAGCACACTGGATGGTGGGAAAGATGAAACAACAGTGGGGGTTGTGGACTCAGTCAATCAGTTGACCTCTAAAAAACATTAGAAGGTTTTCAAAACATCTAACAGAGCCCGTCAAGGAACATTTCTACAAATTTTTCTGTATGTCATGATTCTGCTTTAAAGTAAAGAATCTCCCTGCATGCTGTGGAAGCACCTAGCTGAGGAAGCATGAAAGTATCCAGAGTTTTTCACTCCTTCTTGAAGCAAGTAGCAAGAATAGCCTTATCTTCTCCCACTCTGAAATACTCAATGACTCCACATGTGACACAAAAATTACAGAAAAACACCTTGTACCAGTCAAAATTTAATAAGTTTTCAAGGCCTGCACCAGAAAAAAGATAGAGGGCAATACAGATTGACAACAGGTTTTTGTGGTTAGCACTGGGAACTTTTCAGAAAATTTCCAACAGTAAGCCTTTGAGGAATGATAATAAGACCAGTTATGCTGTTATTCATATCGGATAAAGCACAAAAATAATACAGTATAATAGAGAAGTGAGATGAAGACAAAAAAAAGCTTAAATATAGATTCCAAAGATAACAATTGTCTCCTATTGATTTGCAAATATCTAGGAAAAAAACATGAACAACCTAATTAAAAAAATCATACATAGTCTAAAAATATACAGTACAGAGTATTTTGCATTCTAAAAAGAAACATAATGTGATAACTGTAAATAATTTCAAGGTAAGAAAACATATTTTACTGTTTCGAACAGTCTGTGACAGACACCCAAGAAAAGCAACTAGGAAAGCAAAAAAAATAAAAATTAGGTAATCATTTCTACAGTCCTTCCTTAAAAGAAGTATCTAAAAAATTAACATAGACTCTTTATTTGTGAAGTTGAAAGTAGTTCTTATCTTTGCTGTTTCACAGGCTAATTGAAAGCTTTAGGAGATAATTTAATCTAAAAAGCAAATGTACATAGAATAAAACATAATTATGCGAAAAAGGAGCCAATTACCCTGTGATGATAAAGAACAACATACAGCAAATATTA
>NW_009710496.1:0-1856 GCF_000703405.1 Apaloderma vittatum | reverse complement strand
CTTTCCAAAGGTGCATGCTTAAATTCTCAGTGGTCACCAACATTAGCAAGATCTATTAAAATGGGATTACTCTTCCAGTAGAGCACTCCTGTTTTCTTTGCAGTCCATTAAGAGAGTGCAGTGATAGGATGACAGGCAACAGCTTTAAACTGAAAGAGGGTAGATTTAGATTAGATGGAAGGAAGAAGTTATGTTCTGTGAGGGTGGTGAGACACTGGAACAGGTTGCCCAGAGTTGTGGATGCCCCCTTCCTGGAAGTGTTCAAGGCCAGGCTGGATGAGGTTTTGAGCAACCTGGTCTAGTGGGAGGTGTCCTTGGCCATAGCAGGAGGGTTGGAACTAGACGATCTTTAAGGGTCCCTTCCAACCCAAACCACTCTTTATACCAATGTATGTTTTATGTATTTTCTTGAAGAGCAAATATCCTAGACTTATTAATGTAATAAACATGTAAAATCCTTCCCTGATTACATGAAGAGGGGAGGAAACAGGAAATGATCAGAATCTTTGTGCATTAGAGGTGCTGTCAAAGTAACTAATAAAATAAACAATAACACAAACTAACCTGAAATCTGCATGTCCCAACAACTACGTAATTATTGCCACCATATGCAATGAGGGAACAAGCATCTCCACTATCAAATGGATTGAATTTTACCACGTGCACGTAGTCTTCACAATCCACAGTGTAAGCAATGTTTCTAGTAGAATCTTGCTTCATTTTCAGTGGACTAAGCCAGAGTGTCACAGAAGCGATGTCTTCTCCAGGATAAAAATCTACATTCCTATGTAGGAAGTTTTAAAAAGCATGCATTAGTCATATTTGCATGAAATAAAAAAAAAAAAAGTATTTGTGGCATAACAAAATTTCCTGTAACAGCATATTTAAGAACACAAAAGCCACACTTAAGCTTGTTATTTTTAGGTGTAGAATGTAGTTTAATCAATCAAGACATTAACTATCCTAACCCACATTCAAAACTGTCCCTACAGACTTCAGCAATAACTGCAAATTGTGTGCTACTATTGGCAACCCGACACCAAGGCAAGAAATTAAGTAGCTGTACACACCAGAAAAGTCACATACAGAATTTTTAAATTTCCAACCAAATTACAAGAGATGATAGATCACTACTACCCTTAAGTTCTCTTTATATATGTACCTCTTTAAAAATTGTGTCTAACTAAAAGCAGAATTAATCAAGGCTGCAAAACTGTAAATAAGAATACTGTCATACGTAATATTTAAACCTGGTTTCATGACATTTAAACCTGGATTCATGACTTAAGCTGCCCCAACTGAAGACAGAGCACCTCTGTGTACACCTCTGTGTAACAAAGAGCTTGTACTGTATTGTATACAGTCAATATACAGTCAATTTTCAAGAAAATCATGGTCCTGTGCTACAACAGAAGAAGCTGAGATACACAAGTGATTTCAGAATCACACCTTTTAGACCCAGTACAGATTTGACACTAGTTTACATCTCTTAGGGAAATGAGACCTTTAATACACACCACGTAGAAAAACACCTTTAAATCTCAGACCTTTTGACAGATTTTGCTGTGTTAACAATCTGAAGGTCTCAGCCTCCAAGACTCAATACTTTTCTTGGGAACCACCCAGGTTTGACACGGGCAGCAGTCACTAAGACACAAAGAGGCTCTCCACAGCTGCAATGTTTATTTACCAATTAATACTACCAACCACTACATTAATATAAATACTTATCCATGTAACTTGCACAGCTATGCTGCTGAGGCCAAAACTAGACTTCAACACTATCCTTAGTTTTCTTCCTTTAAGGCTCCCCATGAACGCCAGACTAGCCTTAAGTGGAAATACCAAGACTGCCA
>NW_009710495.1:0-10556 GCF_000703405.1 Apaloderma vittatum | reverse complement strand
TATATATATATATATGTACAAAGAGACTCTAAGCTGCTGATATTTCTGAGTTCAGACTACAGATATATTGTGCTATACTTGAAAGCTGTAAAGCTGTATTGCCCAAGAAATTAGGAATATTTTATTTCACTTGTATTTTATTCACTATCTGCTCTAGGGGAGCAGATAGACTTCTACTGTCCCATAAGAGGCATGTCCTGATGCTTTCTCTTCAGCAAGAATAAGGGTTTAGTCTCCAGATAGTCTCAATTATGTGATATATAATACGGCTGAGTGTGTGCCATAGAGCACTCTATGGTCCTAGTTCCTCAAGCAACAAGACTGGAGGAGTGTTGGAGCCCCTTCTGGTCCTTATATGCGGATTTTTCTGCAGTTGACATTAGGGCATGAAGCTGGAGAAAGAGGGTGATACATTCCCTGGATTTGTTACACCACAGAGCTGGAGCATGACAGTTGGTGTGTGTATCCAGACAGGGGAACAGAGAAACGTGGTTCCTCAATATAGGTATCATCTCCACCGCTATCCTTAACTCTCCTTTTGCCATAGCGGAATTTTTTACATTATATGGGATTAGTGACCCACAAAGATCAGACTCAGCTCACATTTTCAGAAACATTCTCTAATGCTGAAACATAGAAATATTTATATTTTAAATTTTTCTCACAGCAGCATTTACAATATTGGCATCAATATTGTTAAAATGTCAGTCCATTCTAAAGGTAATTTTTACAGTAAACCTTCTCTTAACCTTTGTTTGCCAATACTGCAATATTTTTGATACTGAGATGTCATCTAGGTTTCAAACGATCATGTTCAATTTTATATTTCTTCTTCTGTATGTCAATAAAGCTGGAGTAATTTTCAGATCTTGTCTAGGCAGAATGCTAATTCAGACTTTGAAAGCAGCTTGGTTATAAAGAGGTAAACTTGCAATATATGTCAGAATTAATTCACTTCTTTCCAAATAGAATAAACAAATCTGTATGTGAACGAGAATGCACTATATTTCTAAGTGAAAAGTAAAAAACTAAAAGCATAACTTATCAGAAAAAATCATCAGAAAAACTCAATTATGAATGTAAATGACATGCTTGATAACAACACTTTTCAAATCCACATCACCACCTATTTCCTTTTAATTTATATCAGTCTTATTTTTTCTGTCATGGCCATATAAACTTTTAAAAGGGAAGAATTTAGAAATGAAGAGAAAGCATAATTTGAATGAAAATGGGAGGATTTAAATACATTTCTGAGGGATTCTTCTGTTACTTGAAAGACTTTATGAAAAGAGATTTAAGCAAGTTAATACAAACAGCATGTGGTTGGAACATAAACTTTTAAGGATCTGCACTTACCATTGATAGGATATTAGAAATAAGCCCAATAAATTGCCTAAATACTCAGGTTTTAAATTATGATTAATAATAATAACTGTTATTATAATTACTGTAGCTTATTATGAGACACCATAAAGTAATGATTCATTGAGAAAATTAAAACATTATGTTATTTGGGAATGGGTTTTACAGAAGCTGGTAGTGATCTAGCATTACCCCAATTGACTTTCTGCATCTAGATCCCCTGATCATTCCTTCTTGAATCCTGGCTCTTCCTGTAGAAATTTCCTGTTCTTCAAATAATATTTTACAATGTAAAAATGTCTAAAGGCCTCAAATATCTTGTTCCTTAATATGTAATTCGTCTTGCAAAGAACTTAAAACCTATGACAGAACACCATTGTTGAGGAAGAAGATGGTCAGATACAGGAGGGTGTCCTACGCATGCTGCTCTAACTTAGCCCCACCTAACTTTAGACCTAATGTGCCCATGGTCAGAGGGAATTTGGCATAAACAAAATAGTGTGAAGAAACGAGCATCTGCTTCTGATCTTAGGTTGCGGCACCCTCAGTTGCCAACAGGCTACACAGGGAGAACGAGAGGATTATTTCATAGAATCATAGAATGGCTAGGCTGGAACGGACCTTAGAGATCATCTAGTCCAACCTCCCTGTTATGGGCAGGGACGCCACCTCTTGACTAGACCAGGCAACACATGGGGACCGAGCAGGAATCGAACCCGCGACCCCAGTGTCGGTCATTGTTGTCAGCACCGCGCTCAAACCACTGAGCTAACCGGATTCTTAATTCCTTGGTGAGATTCTTAATTCTTAAACAATTCTTAATTGTTTGAATTTTATTTATTTCACATTATGTGTATATGCAAATAAATGCAATCCTGGGATTATTTGTGGTAATATTTCAGTGCAAGGGAAATCTGAAGTAGGAGAAACTGGACATCTTGACCATCTGCATGCTAAGTGAAAGGTGCCTTGTACACCCTAAACCACTTATGGGACGTAAAATGAAACTCAGACACCTCTTGTACAGTGATGATAAAAAAGGTACTACACTAAAATTGGAAAAGTAAGTAGGAGCAGAAGAAATACAAGGAACTGTGAAGGTTGAGTGGGTGGTTTTAAAATACAGAGAATAATGTAGTTCAAATGTCAAGCAGAAGAGGCAATCTTGTTATGTTTCATACTTGTTCTCCAAACCGAAAAAGACACTAGACAGATAGAAGTAAAAAGTTTACATGATATAATTTTATAAATATACCTAAAAATATCAGTGAAGTCATTATTATCCCATTAATTTAGTGCTGTCAGGCAGTCATTAGAGAGTTACTGTATTGTAATTCACCACTTTTTTTGAAGTCTACTATTGCATTTATTTTAAGATCCAATGCTGACTGTGCTGTTCTCCTTCAAGGGAAAAATATTACTTTCAAGAAACCTCCAAAGGATCAGAGAATAATATAATTCTGGAGAATATGCTATATACAGATTCAAATTCTGAAGCTGATAGATGCTTTTTATGACAGAATCCTGTAGAGAATTAGATATATGTCATATAGCATTGTGATATCAACAAAGACTACAAGACTGCAAGGTTTTCTTTGGGAAAGAGAACTCTAAAGCTCCTATAAAATGCTTCATTTTAGCTGGAAAAAAAAAATTGCTTAGATTGAACAGCGTATAGTAACCTCTGTTTTGGGAACTCTAACTTATTTTTTTGTGGAGACATATGGATGACATTCATACTGAAAATGAATAATTACTCCTGTAAAGGAAAAAGGATAAAGGGGCTGTATCATACTCAGTGCAATATTAGCAACAGGTAGCTTATTTTGTTTATCCAAATATAATCTAAGTGGGAAAAGAGATTGATATGTTTATGAGGTTCATATTATATATGTTCTCAAAATTTATACTTTCAATAATAAAATGTTATGTTTTAGAGCTTGAGCTTTCAGAATGTTTTGCCAGAAATTAAAATAGTGCTTTTAAACTGTGTATCAAAGAGTATATGATGTAATGGAGGTGAGTTCCTTTACAGAAGAGACAGCAGTTAGGCTCACGGTATTAAGGTTTCAGCATGAAATTCCTGTAATCAAGCTTCAGATATGTGCCAAAGAGACATCTGTGCTTGCCGTCATTGCATTATCATCTACCTCCTTATGTCCAATGGAAAAGAACTGATACTTTTATCATCTTTCATAACCTGTTTGAAATAACTCCTTTAGAGTTACATGAATCACATACATGAACATCCTTTTCTCTTCAAAACTTCAAAAAGTTCTGTGGGATATCTGAGGAGTGGTTTTGTGGCTTTCGGTATTTTGGAAGATCTGTGGATCCTCCTTAAATAAATGTTAAAGGCAAGGCTATCTGTGACTACAGGAGATGGGACTGGATGAGTCCTGCTGTATTGCTCATAATGTCTGTACAAGTAAATAACACCGTTCCAGGGTATGAAAACACATTGTTTAAATTTTAGCACAGTCCCTGGCATGGTTTGTGCCAAACAACCGTCTCACAGACATTGTCCAGGTAATTGTGTGTGCCAGGAATCATTCTCAGTTTGGATTTGGCTGTCCTATTTTGAGGGAAAATGTGTTTGATGATGTACCATGGCATTTAACCTTAGGGCCATAGAACATTCCTGGTATGTTTAAAATTCTGCCTGTAGTCATTATCTTTCATATATACATGATTATGAGATTTGGGCTGTAGAAAATGAAAAAGATTAAATTTCTTCTAAACCATTTTGGTACAGGTTAGGAGCTTCTAAGATTTTGTGTAATGTCACATGAGCTTAAGAGAAGCTTCTTTACCAATTTCATAGGGTTTCTTTGCGGTCTCTGAAGAGGAAATATGCAATTCTTATGCAGGTGAAACTCCTATAGATTCCACTGAGAGTTCTACCAATGTATATGAAGGAGAATTAGTTCACTAGTGATCTTCTACAGCATAATGAAACTTTATATAATCAAAACCCTCTAGCTCTAAGGAACTTTTGACTCTAAAGTAGTCTTTGAAACACTGGAAGGAACTGAGACATGTAAACATCATCTCAAGGGAACACATTTAAAAAGGAACGGGGATTATGAAGATACAGTCCAAATGCGACTGTAGTTTACTACTTTTTTTTCCCAAATAGCAAAACACATCAAATAGCAAAGGAGAAAGAACAGGAAAAAGGTTTTCAAGCTAAGACAAGAGAAAGTAAAATAGCATTTAGGGAATTATAAATAATTTTTTCCACCAGGAGATAAGCACAATATTGTAAGAAACATGGTAATTACTCCAGCTGAGGTTGTAAGAAAGAAAACTAACAACATTATTTTTTTATCATACATGCACAAACTGATAAAAAGCAGTGATCTTTTAAGAGGGAGTGAAAAATACATACTTACACATATACAGAAGTTATTAAAATTACTAAACAAAATATTATACTATTTCATAAAGGTAAACTCTACACATATTACTATGTTATCTATTAAATACAGAAAAGAAATTAAGAAAATATCCCCGCAGAAATTATGCCCTACACTGGTACTGGTTGACTGTCTGAAACCATGATTTTCATCCAAGTCTGAACTGCATAAGTTAGCTCTGTAATTGACTGTGTCATTCCCTACATTGTTTTATTATCACTTAATATATATCAGAATGTCATGGATTAGTGTTTCAGTTTGAGAACTGACAACCTTTCACTTTAACATACAATCAGTCAAATATATAGAGATGAAGGTGGTGTTGCAATAAGTAAAATGTCTTTACAGGCAAGTTTACTAAGGTTTATTAGGTAGTAGTATGATAACAATGAGGAAGAGAATAAATGCAGAATTTTCAGAATCCTCACAAGCAATTAATATTATGCTGCATATTGATCCACTTCTTCCTTTTATCCATGTACTTACTTTGGGAAACATTCTGATACATCTCCCCTGGCAGTGATATATACTGTTTAATTTCCAAAATAAGTCCATGGTCAACGTGAAGTCATGTGTTCTTTCATTTCCATAGTATCCTATAGCTTAAGTACCCCTCTCTGTCCTTTGTGTCATACCCTGCAATTAACATATTTACATTATTTTCTTGAGATTATTAAGATGGCAACGAAGGTTATTGAGGTGGATTGACCTTGGCTGTCTGCCAGATGGCCACCCATCTGGGTGTGAGAGAGCTTCTCTCTCACATTTCCTCTCTTCAGCAAGACAGGGGAAGAAAATGATATGAAAAGTCTTATGGACTGAAACAAAGACAGAAATTACTTGCCAATTACTGTCACAGGCAAAAGAGACTGGGAAAAAATGAAAATTAAGGGAAGCCATTGTCATAGACTCTACAAATACAATGCAGTAGATGACTTTGTACCATAAAGTATTTATAGTATATAGTTCATTATAAACACAAACTCCTTTAGTCGATCCTATGTCACTCATCAAGAGAAAAATAACAGCGTGCAGATTCTAAAATAAAGAATCAAAACTCTAGAAACTTTATCTAGCCCTTTCCCCCAAACTGAGGTGTTAGGCAGAAGCTAGTGATGGCAGGCTTCTTAAGGCAGAGGTCGGAGGGATCTTGCAAAAGGTCACAAAAAATTAATTCCTTCAAAAACTTCTCTAGAGGCAGTACTCAGACATTATCGTAATGACCATAGACTGAAAAAGCGTGTAAACAGTGAAGAACAGAAACATGGAGTTATATTATTTACCGAGTATGTCGGTTTTGAAAAAAATTGATCCTAAGTTATTTCCTTCATGCATGCAGATAAAGCCTTCAATATACAAAGTGCAAATCTGATTCTCAGAAATTTGTAAGTAGTAAAAAGTCCCCAGATGCATTGCTGATGTATTAAAAAATTAATTTCCTTTGGCACTGGTAGATTTGGCACCAGTAGCATATGTACAAATAAGCACAAAGAAGAGAACTTCCAGGAAAGTATTAGCCAAGTATTTCTTGGGCTATCATAGCAGATACATTAGTGTAAACAAAACAAGCACCACCATCCCTCAAAAAAGAGAGAAAAATCCTAAAACCATTGCTTGTGAAACCCAGGTTTGTAGGGTCTGTGCACCGTATGTCAGCCACTGTGAAATGTAAATGCTGCAGGAGAAAGTTAATATTGAGTGTAAGTGACATTGAAGTTGTTGAGAAAATCTGTTAGGTGGAGAGAGAATTTTATTTGGAGTGTATTCTCCCCCTTTGATTTCCATGAAATTCAGTCCAGCACCCTAGTTTTATTCAGCAAAGCAATTAAGCACATGCTTAATTTACAATGATTACATCTGTATAATTATATCATATATACATCTGTATAAGCTTATAATTAAACATGAACTCTACCCCTTTGGTGAACATGGAGAGATTTAAGTGTGTGCTTGTTCAGCTGAAGCACAAATGCAGAGTTGCTTCAAAGAGGTGTCTCTGTGTGCCAAATAAAGGCAGGGGTTATAGCCCATTTCATCGGCATCTGTCCTACCACTCTTTGACTAGGTATTACAACTTTTTTCTCCCATTGGGTTTTATATCTTAATATACACACACATTTCTAGACTCTCTATCAAGGATGACAGAGCAGTAATTCAATATTGGTTTGGATTTTTTTTGTGAGGTTGTGCAGGTTTTTTTACAATAGTATATTAAGACTTTCAGTCCTTTGAGTTTTGCATGTACTGATAAAGATTTTGCTTACCAGAAAAGTGGTGCTTGTATATGTACCATTAGGCCTCCGTCATTCCGGACTGTATGATCATGATGTATTCCATGGAGTGGATCTGAGCTAGTGCCCATGCAGCCAGGTTGAGGAGATTGGCAGCACACCTCCACTGCATCTGGTTCCTGAAGAGGTTATGAGATTTGACAGAGTACCACAAAACTGGATAGATGAAGGTTGCCATGACCATGTGGTTCTGTGCCTGAACAAATGAGTCTTCCCAGAACTGATCGTGCCAAGCTATCTGAGCTGGTTTTCTCTGGTGCCAAATCAAGTTTGACAGGGTTTATTAGTTTAGGATCAAGGCCACGGTAATATAGCTATTTTGCTTTAGCTTGAATTTTAGCTTGAGGATTGTGCCTGATCTAATAAATCCTATAGAGCTGAGCTGGTTCCTCATAATGCCAGCTTGGTTATCTTTACCCATTGTACATTTCTTTGTTATACTCTGGTTTGAAGCTTGATAATCCAGCATTTTAAAGGCACAATTTAATCTCTTTGACTATAGCTCACACAGTTTCTGATCAGGCAGAAACAAGAAACTGCTTATAAGAAAACAAAAGTTTACTGGTAGCAAAGGCCTCTAATTCACTTCATTTCTCCTTTTTTACCCCCCCTGCAATGAATCAGGCTGAGAGAAGCTGAACATCTATATTGTTAGATATTCTAGACCATGAAGTAAGTAGATACTTACTTTTTCTTGCACAGTCTAATGTGCACATAGCAATTTTAGTTCTTACCTTTAATCTGCCATTATGCATATAGACTCTGAATTCTCTAAATCAGCAATTCAGCCAATGCATCTTCTGACATAAGTTACTGCTTACTACTACTTACCTAAGGCAGATAATTTCCATAAATTAGTATGGAAAGCCAAGAGTCAAATAATCATATTTCAGAGTTAATATATTATTTTTGTTACATTTCCATGTAAAAACAAGCCTCCGCAATCACTATTTTGTGAAAAACGTTTCATATACTAAAAAGATTTCCTAGAGTCATTTGTGGAAAACATTCTTCATTAGAGCAGTTTGTTGTAAAGTTTGGAATACATGCACAGAAACAGCACTTTCTGTTTCTATGGCTGTATCTCTAAGAATTGGAGATTTGTGGCATAAATAGGAATGATTAAAGACAAAATATGTCTGTTTTTCATATCCTGCAATATCAGCTTAAAATGCAGTCTTTCAGTAAATAATCATGACAGTAAACTCATGTGCAAGAAAAGATGAAGAACACAATGAAGAGATGTAAAACCCAGATGTGAATATCTGTAAAAGACAATGAATTTATTCTAAATTACTTTTCATAAAAGCATTGTGCTTTATGTCCCTTGGTCTGGGAAGCAGGAAGCAAGAAACTGAACACTGATAGTGACATTTCCATTGTCAAATACCAAACAACTGAAATCACACAATTGTATTATTGTTTTCAGCAGGTACAATATTTCACATTTGAATTTATTTATGTAAGCATCTGTGATCAAGTGTCATTTACATGAGCATTAATTTCTCTGATGAAGAAAATAAGTATGTAATTGTTTCTTGTTTATTGGCTTTAGCGTTCTTAATTTTCATCAGATACTGATTCTTCACCTGATTTACACACAGAGAATGCTGAGGAATTGATATTTGCCACATGACAACATGAGAACTTGCATATGTTACTGAGGTTTTCACACGCTACATGTACAGAGTTTGCATAAGTTAAGAGAACTTGAAAATAACAGCTCCTACAACATGTGGATGTAACCCACATTTTTCAAAACTAAAGAAAGTCACTTGAATCTCTGTTATGTGGTCTAGCCAAGAGATATATTAAAGATTTATCTACATGACTTCTTCATATCAATGTCAATCAAATCATCATTGAGTTTTGTTTGAATATGATTTTGCTTTGTTAAATAATAATTATAATTGGTTGTAATATTCATTTCCTACATGTATGTTTTATTGAAAAGCATTCAGCCAGATATTTTAGACCTTTACAAATATGTTTATGTTTTCCTAATGTACAATTGTGTGTCTCACAGCAGTTAGTATGAAAATCTAATAACCATAGTTCAAAACTGAAGTTTGATTGCTAAGGTAAAACTGAATATTTATAGCGGTTGATGTCTTCTTATCTATGAAGATCTTATTAATATTTATAATCATGAGATCTTTTGATATCTGTACTAAGCAAAAATGAAATAAACTGAAATTAAATGAAATGGAGCAGGTAATAGGTGTGTGGCAGATAGAAAATAAAATTTTTGTATAAGTCAGTTAAAAAGTCAATCAAACAAGCTAAAAGTATGCAAACTCCCACCTCTTCTAGCAGCAGGGTTCATTAGCCTACTGATTTTAAAAGGTTTTATTTCTCCGGAGGAATACAGAGGCATAGAGGACTTAGAAGTAATTTGCACAAGGAAATACAATAAGGGCCAGTTTATTCAGCTCTCAAGCTGCTAAAATACCTTCTATGTTTTGGTCTCTATTTAGGCACCTGAAAAGATTCCTCTTTCATTTCACACATTAGCACTGAGGGTCTTTCCTCTGAGTTTTACTTAACATTGCAGTAGAGGTATATCAATAGCAGATACTTTTGCAGACAATAAACCAACTCATATTTCTCATTTGATAGCTGATGAATTACAGTAATTTAATAGTATTGGGCACTTGAAGCAATTTCCTGTATATTCTGATATGGCCTCATCCTTGTAAGTTAGAACCAATAATAAAAAATAGATGTCTTTTATTAATAAAAATCAGTCCTTCTATTTATTATATATTAAAACTATGCTAGAATATCTAGCTAGGGCAGAAACTGATTTGTTGCAGTGTGCTGAGAGAAATTTAACTGACAGAGAGCCTGTTTCTGAAAGCTATGCAGAACCATGAACTTACTGAACTACTCCAAAGATATGGGTACTAAATAACGTAGGACTAGGTCAAAGTAATTTCTCTGAATGAATGATGATTAGGCTGATCAGATTGAGTACAATAGTTTTATCACCTTTGTATTTTCACTCTAGAAACAGCCTCAACTGCCTGCATTAGACAAACACTACTAAAGTGTTCTCTATAGAAAAATACACAACTCTACTTTGTCCTTAAAAGTCAGACCAATCACAGAATCACAGAATCACAGAATGTCAGGGGTTGGAAGGGACCTCAAAAGATCATTTAGTCCAGTCCCCCTGCCAGAGTAGGATCACCTACAGTAGATTGCACAGGAACGCCTCCAGGCGGGTTTTGAATATCACCAGAGAAGGAGACTCCACAACCTCCCTGGGCAGCCTGTGCCAGTGCTCTGTCACCTTCACAGTGAAAAAGTTTTCCCTAATGTTTTTGTGGAACTTCCTACGCGTTCCTGTAGTGTAGTAGTTATCACATTCGCCTCACAGGTGAAAAGTCCCCAGTTCGTAACTGGGCAGAAACACGCAGCAATTCTTGAAGGGGGCCAGTTAGCTCAGAAGGGGGCTGGTTAGCTTAGTGGTTTGAGC
>NW_009710494.1:22783-35397 GCF_000703405.1 Apaloderma vittatum | reverse complement strand
CGCCCGGTTCTGCAGTTTGACCGGGCACGGAAGGTTTAAGGCGAGTGTACCGGCCCAGGGCCATCAATAAAACCTCGGGGGAAGCTGCGTCGCTGCGGTCGGCCCCGGGAAAACCTTACTGAACACGGGCTGGGCTGGCCGTGAGCTCCGCTTCTCATTTCGGGAGCTGAAGCTCTCAGGGCAGCTGCCTCATTTCTGCCGCCTCTCCAACATCTGTCTGCAGCCGCACCTGACAAAGTCTGTTATTAAAAGAGTAATAACCATATTGCGGGTTTCTGAATCCAAGATCGTATTTTCTTTCTCAAATATTCATTAAAAATATAGATTGTATTTAATGAAAGTGGCCTTTAATGAATAGTATTCTTGTTTGCGTACAAGAAGTAGCTTCCAGTGCAATTCTCTGACAGTAATTGTGGTCTGAATTGAGACTGCACAATAAGTGAGTGCAGTTAATGGCTATCCTGTGGATTGAGTGCTCCACTTTTGTCATTATCAGGCTACTTTTTAAAATGCAGAAATTAGGCCAGCAAAGAGTTAATTACGTTCCCGTGACAGGAAACCCTCAAAACACATTAATTTTGAAGAATTCTTTGTCTTTAATGAAAATCAGAAATTCAAAAGACCTTGGCAGATTGTATCATAGAGGTAGTTATTCAGAGCATCATTTGAAAGGAAAAAAAAAGAAACCAAACAAATCAGCAATGAGTACATGAGGAAACCCTCCTGCTAAGTAAAGTCCTATATCACTATGGTGAGCTGGGATAATTTTGGAGGCATAACTGAAGGAAAAAATAGGCACCTAGATATAGACTTTTTTAACTCTGCTCATTTTCCAGTCTCATGTTTTGCCTGGCATTTTTCACATTTTCTACCTCCCATGCCTTGGCAAAGACATGTTAAAAAAAATAAAAATCTTCCTATTTTTTGGTGGCTCCAGCCTTGGAGGATGCTGAGGGTGCAGGAACAGCATCTCCTGGCAGGCACGTGGCCACCTCTGGTATGGGATGCCAGTTATCTTGAGGGGCAAGGGGCAGACAGAAACACCACGTGCCCCTATTGGGGAAGGGAATCCAGGAGAAAAAGGCCAAAGAAGCTGCGTGAAGCAGCTTCACACCATGAACAAATCAAGTCGTTGTGTCCTGGCTGTCTGGCGTTGCCACAAGATCTGCGAGTTGTTGTTGATTACCAGGCTGAGGAGAAGTAAAAAAATTACCAGCACGATGACTTGTAATTAACCGCGGTATATAAAAAAAATAAATTAAGTAACACCTCTCTAATGATCCAATGCCACACTGAGCTGGGTGGGTTAGTACAGCAGGTCAGGCAGGGCCCTGTAGCCCATCACTGATTGCCTGCGCAGGGCTGGGAAGTGCTAGGATGTCTGGGCAGAGGATAAATAACCTGGACTGGACTGTGGAAGACAAGGGTGGTGAGACCCTGGCACAGGTCGCCCAGAGAAACTGTGGATGTCCCCCTCCCTGAAGTGTCCAGGGCCAGGTTGGATGGGGCTTGGAGCAACCTGGGCTAGTGGGAGGTGTCCATGGCAGGGGGGTGGGACTGGATGGTCTTTAAGGTCCTTTCCAACCCAAATCATTCTATGATTCTATGTTGCAGGGCTGTTTGACACACGGTAGTTGAACTGCAAGGGCCTCTGGTATGCAAACCTGAGGTGGTGACAGCAGGGGTCTAGTTGCACAAGAGATATTTTCATGAATGAAACAGCAAACCACAACGGCACTGGGAAATTCAGCCCTGCCAATTTTAAAATGAAACAAGATCAAATACATGAAAAGCCCCAACCAACCCTACAAAATAAAGGCAGCCGGGAGCAAAAAAAAAAGTTTAGTAGAGCAACAGACAACAAAAGTATTTCTAGCAGCTTCCTTTAAAAAAAAACCCTAACAGTTTCCGCGTGTCCGGGGTTGCTGTGTGCTGGGGGATCTGGTGAGAAGCACAGTTGTGCTGGCGAGGCCAATACCAATGGGGAGCCCTGGGGGGTAAGAGGATGGAGGAGGGAGGGTGCACAGCGAAGTTGGCAGCCTGAGCCCCCCCAGCCCCCCAGGACTGAGCCAGGGTGCCCCAGAGTGTAGGGACAGAACAAGCAGCTGTTGTCTCCCATCCAGCACATGCAATTACCTGCCGCTGGCGAATCCGGAGGATTTTCCCCCCTTTGCTCTTTGCTTTCTCCGCTTCGACCCTCTCTACCCTGGTCATCAATAGAGCCCTGACCCTGCGGATTAAGAGAGTCCCGGGATCTCAGTCCTTCCAGTCCTAACTGGCTGAAAACTGAGTCCCGCTCTGATCGATAGGGAGCATTCTTCATTGTCAATAGCATTTAAGGAACAATAAGGGGGCTGAAAAGTTGGCTGAGAGCGTAAGACAGTATTAGGTTGTTACTTTCAACTATGGGTTAACAGAACTTTCATTTTCTTGAAGACAGCTAGCAGCCGGTTTCCACTTAGTGGTTTGGTGTTTTTCTTTCTTTTTTTTTCCTCTCATTTTCTGAGAAGTTTCTCCCAGCTTGTTTACTAACTCAGCGTAACAGTGTAACCAAGTCAGAATCAGCTAAATGATGCGTCTTTCCAAAGAGCCCAGGCTTTCCCCTTTTGCAAATTATGAATAAATCTCCTCCCATTCAAAGCAAGAAAGTTGATGGTAGTCACACCTATAAATACAAGCTCTGTAGAAAGAGACAGATTGAGCACTACTATACTTGGGATTTGTAGGGGAAAAAAAAAAGCAGGCTTCAATGTAATTTTTTTCCATTTGGATTTAATTAGTCAATTTTAATGCAAAGTATTAGTACTGGAAAACAGTATCTTTGATTGCATGCTTCTAACAGGATTAGCTTGCCTAAAAGAAATGTGTTGTCCTTAAGAGCAAGCAAGTGGCTGGATGCTGCCGGGAGTTGGCGACTGCTGCTCCTTCTTCCTACCCTAACCCCCTGCCGGGCTGTTATTACACCGACAACCAGCTTTTTCTCTGGGCTTTCATCAGGAGAGGAAATTTTTTCTGTGACTGCTGTTCTCTATCAGAAGATAAAACACTGTTCCAGAGGAGGATACCAATCATCTTAACGTGTCAGCTTTTGGGCTTCTTTGAAGGTAAATTTATGCACTGCCAATTGATCTCTGATGTTATTGAACTTGACAGTGAGTCAAAGAGATGTTGTGAAAGTTCAATGTGGGTAGTTCCTGTGTGTTAAGATACATCGAGGTACATAAACACACGAGAATTTGATAAGACCCGTGGGTGTCATTCACTCAGGGCCAATTCCTGAGCCGCAGAGACAAGGCTGGCAGTGGCACTGCGGTGTGGGAGCTCCAGCTTTGCTAACATCTGGCCTTTTTCAGCCAAGCAGTGACGTGTCCCACTCAGGTCTGCACAGAACCCCAAATTCAGCTCAGCTTCACAGAAGTCTGCCCAGAGCCTCTTGCAGCATCGTTGCTCGTGTTGTGCAACCCCCCTGGAGAGTTCTCAAGGAGAACCGTGCTGACCTGTGGAACTAGGGCTTGGAGCTAGGGCTTGGAGTTAGGGGGCTGTGATGGCTAACGAGCCAGGGGAAATTGCTGTGATTTTCTGAGTGAGTAGGAATCACAGCAGAAGCACTTGTCTTCCTTCATCTCCGAGTTCCTTGGACCAGACGGGCAGCATCCACCCAAAGATGATGGCCAAACCTTGGGGTGAAGATGCTGGGGGCAGGAGATGAGCGGGCAGAAACTCGCAATTTCCATGGTGTGTAAGGTGACAAGAAGAATGAGCAGTTGGCCCAAGACTAATTGGTCCCAAGAGAAATGGGCATCACCAGCTGTACAAGGGGTTTCCCAGGGCGGGATGTGCCATGCTTAGGAATCTAAATAATTCCAGGGAAAGGCTGTGGGAATGTACACTTCACCTTAGCTCTCCTCATTCACAGACCTGAAGGGGGATAAATGGTTTGAAGATGTTATCTGAGCTCGTCTCTAACCACCTCTCATCACTAGAGGGGCCTCCAGTGGTCCTTTTTATCTACATCAGATGCTGCTCTGGCTGGTGAATGAAAGGGAGGGAGGTCTCATCACAAATTACGCTAGTAATTCTTCTCCAGAACTAATTAACTTAAAAGATACTGAGCTGATTGCATAAAAGGTGGTAACAGAAGCCTAAGAAGTTGAATACCAAAATTAATCCGCGTTTGAGAAAGGCTCTCCCTTTAATCTCAAGTTTGTGATGGACGAAATAGCATATTCAAGAAAATGATGATTTTTTTAATTTTTGAAATGCCACTGTGTCTGGGAAAGAGAAGAGATATAAACAAATTTTTTTTTCCCCTAACACCTACCACTTTGTTCTTTTCTGGTAACACAAAACAGGAGTTGTCCACCTCCAGAGTGTGGGTGATAATTCACCCTCCCAGGGGCCCAAGCAATCAGGGTCACCACTCTGTTTCTGGGGGAAGAAGCTGAGGGATGGAGACAGAAGTCACCCTGGTCCCCCCTCGTTTAGATGAGCAGGACCACACCTGGGCTTACCCACAGCTATTTATACAGCTTTTATACTTTGTTCTTATGTGGAAAGCACCAAACTGTCAGTTTTTGTCATCCTCTAGAACAAGTGCCATTAAACCATTCTCTGCTATAAGGACACAGTGGACTGGAGTCAGCCCGTGGCTCTAGATCCCCAGAAATATTTTTAAAATTGTTAATTTGTTAATTCATTCCACTACAAATGGTATCATTTACCTGGCAAAGAGCCTTTCGAAATACAGAGGGGAGGTTGCTGTGTGTGTTCACGCCCAGGGGGGGTTCTCACACAGGCTGGATGCTGCAGCATCGTCCTATCACAACCCCTGAACCACAGAATCATAAAATCACAGAACCACAGAATCATAGGACCATAGAACCATAGAATCACAGAGTCACAGAAGATCACCCAGTTCTGATCTCCCTGCCATGAACCACCATGCTGCCATGGTCCCTGAACCCCTGGTGTCAGCTGGGCTGGGGGGTGCCAGGGTGATGTCGTGGCAGCTGGGATGTGGGGTGCCCACCCCTCTGGTAGCAGCTCTGCTCCCCCTCTGCTGGCCCCTTCCGAGAGCAGCTGCACCCGCCTCTGTCCAGGGAACGAGGGGTTTTAACATTTTGCATGAATCTCTCTTCCCAGCTAACAGCTTGGTATTTTGCAATAAAACGTGCCAGTCTTCGAATATTATTTTCGCATAAATTCCTTACAAATCATAAAATGAAGCTTTTAAACTTGATTCCTTCAGATCTGGCAGCACCCTATATTTCAAGCCATTTGCGGCATTGCTGGTACGGTTCCTCTGCTTCATCCTACTTTCCACCAGTGCCCCTGCTCTCCTTTTTCTCCCATCCTGCTTTACCCTCTGACTGCAGCAACATCTACAACCGCTTTACACCCTCTGAGGTCCCTGATTTACACCCAGGGCAGGGAGAAGCCCAAGCCCTCAGAGCCCAGGCGCAGGCACCGGTGTTGTGCAGGGACCCGGATCCCACCTTTCTCCCCACGTCCCCTCTCTCCAGCCACGGCTTGTGATGAGCTTTCTGGACAGAGGAGGGGGTTGGATTGTATTGTAATGTCTAGAGACCAAATTCAGTTTATGTTTTAGCAGGTCAGCCATTTTTCAGCAGTGAATTTTCTCTCAAAGCTGCAAAATCCCAGGCAGGTAGTTGTCATCGGTCGTCATTTGGGGCAGTGACGTTGAGGTCTCTGGATCGCAGCAGGGGTGAACCGCCGTCAGTGGGGCCAGCGAGCAGCTCGGTCGTACCATGGTTCTAATGTGATAAAAGAGTGTATTTTCTCTTTTATCTATAGAAAAAAATTTATTATGGGTTCATTTAGAAAAGTGCAAAAGGTTTATCCACTCCTCTGCAGAGGCTGTGGGACAAAGGGTTTAGGAAATTAATGAGTTGTGCAAAGAGGAGCGGCAGGTCCTGCCCATGCCGCTGCCTCTGTTTGTGCCTGGGGACGTCGAGCAAAGGCTGGACCTGATGTTCTTCAACCTAAATGATTCCATGATCAAGTCTGTTCGTCCTGGTGCCAACCCAGGACAAGTTCCTAATGAGATATTAATAGGTGGCAAAGGTGGCTGTGCATTAACATGAGTTTGTTTAGATGTTGCGGACCATATACTTAGGAGGAACTGTTTACTAATAAATCAAAAGTAAATTATTGTTTTCTGCTGACATTAAGTAACCTCTGCCAAAAAATTAACCTGTAAACTGTTTGACATCACGGAGTAATATATCAAAATGCTGCCAGCATACTGATCCCTCACTACGCCACTGCAACAAATCAATTAGGCTACCAATTCTGTTCATTAGAATTCATTTAAATCTCAATTAAAAAGTTAATTAAAAGTAAGAGTGAGAAGGAAATCATGTCTAACATTCTTATTAAACTCAAATCACCAAATTAATTTTAAATCCAAATCAACAATCAGAAGTGGAGGTGTAAAGAAAGAGGGAAAACTCCGCACAGCCTGGTCTGCTGTGGGAAGAGGGAAGGAGGTTGTGCTTTAGTACTCTCAAAGAGAACGATTTTCTGGACCATAACGCTGATCAGAGCCCTGCGCCTCGCAGTTCCATCCCATTTTATTTTAAAATACAGTATATCTGATTTCTCAGATAAATTTGTCATTGTCAGACTGAGCCTTCAGCAGCCCTGCGAGTTCAAATGAATCCTGCTCCCACCCTTTCCCTGTTAACTCGCTCCCAACTCCAAAGGTCGTTTCTCCCTGGGTTACTGAACACTTTCCTGAAAAAAAGGGGCAGCGTGCCACCCTCTTTGGGGTCAGGTCGCTGACAGCCCCCCTGTGCCAGGGAGCGCAGGGGGGTAGGAGGGCCCCCCTAGACCTGCAGCACCGGGCATCTCCCCATCTCGCTCCAACCGAGGTGAGGCGACAACCTGTGACTTTTAAGATATGTTTTTTAATTAGGACAACAGAGCTTCCCTCCTCGGCTGGAAGGGTCGTAGTGATTTCTTTTGTTTTCTTAAGGTCCAAAAATAGAGCCCCGTCGGTTGCGAGCATCCTTCTGACAAGCGACAAAAGCCTCAGCCTAATTTCATATGCAGTTCTTGGCACCGAGGTCTGGGTGGAGGTGGGCAGGGTCCACCCAGCCTTTCAGTCTCATTAATCATTTGGCTTTCCCTGGCTGCTTGCAGCATCTTCTGGAGGAACCCTTCTCTTTATTCATTCAGACAACCCTTTGGATTAAACAGAGCCAGCTAAATGTCAAACCAAATCTGAGTCTTGATGCAGATAATCATTTCAATAATATTTCTCCATTTGTGCCCAAACACCAAGGGAATAAAGCTTTTCTGCTGTCAGGTAGTGTAAGACTGCAGTTGGTGTAAATGCTTGACATTGAGCCAGATGGCTTAGCCGTGCCGCAAACATATGTTCAACAAGCAGGCTTGCACACATTGGAATTTTATTATTTTGAACTGGTGAGGCATGCATATTTATTTACTTGACCCCCTTTGGTGTCACTTTGGTATTAAAACAATCAGTTCTAGAGCGTCTCGGAGCAGCGGGGCAGCCTTGCTTTATCAGCTCCTTGTCGGCTCCCAGCAGCACCCAACGCTGGCCTGGCTCCTGTGCTGGGGGGAATGCTCCTGCACCACCCCACCCCACCGAGGGGTTCCCCTGCCCCGGACAAGTGTTCACTCTGCAATTATACCAGTAATTTTCCCACTTTTTAAAAAGCCAAGATCTCTCGACAGGTGATATATTATGCTCTGTCAAGTGCATCACGAGCCTCTTGCTGAGATGACCAAATTAGAAAAAAAATACCAGTGCAAAGGGGAAAAGAATGAAAAAGATAAAAATTAAAATCTGTGGATGGAAGCAGCAGCAGCCAAACATAGAGCTGAGTAAAAGCAGGTCTTTTTTTTTTTTTTTTTTCTCCCGCTGATATTAAATAGCCAGACTTAAATCTAAGTAATTTCACAAAACAGCACTGGAATGATCTGGGACCCAGCCCAGAACTCACTAAAAGCTGTAGGAAGCTTTCTCCAGCCTTACACGTGCTCTGGATCATACTCATGCTGTGTTTTTGGGTCCCGATCCTGGACTTGTTCCTTTTGGAGAGAAGCACCAACACCCAAGCCCTGTGGCCTCACCGAGTTGTAAAGTCGGTATAAGAGCTCAAAACACCTCAGGGTGATGCCTTTGGTTGACTGGGTTGTGTTTGCTGACCATCGTGCAGCCGTTAGTGTTGGTAATGCCCCTCATCACAGCCTTGGGGCGGGTTGGGAGGGCTCAGACATGTGTGGCAATGGCTCTGAGTCTCTCCTTGGGGAGACGGAGCCCATGGGCAGCAGTGCCTGCTTTGCCTCTAATGGGCTATATTTAAAAATGCAGGGTGTCATTAATATTCAAGACTGTTTTTGTATCATAAATAATAAATTACTGTCGAAATGCAGCCTGGTCTGGTGGGAGGTGTCCCTGCCTGTGACAGGGGGGTTGGAATGAGATGGTCTTTAAGGTCCCTTCCAACCCAAACCATTCTGTGATTCAATAATTCTATGACTTAATGATTCTAACATTCTATGATCCTATAGTTCAATGGTTCTATGATTTTATGGTTCTACAATTCTATGATTCTACGATTTTAAGATTCTGTGATTCTGTGATCCTACGGTTCTCTTATTCTATGATTCTATGACTGTATGGTTCTATGATTCTATGACTGTATGGTTCTATGATCCTATGGTTCTATGATTTTATGGTTCTACAGTTCCATGATCCTGTGAAAAAAATTCTGTGGTTCATGTGAGAAAGGGAAGGACCCATCTCTTGCAAAGAGGGACAGGCATGGTGAGCAGTGCCCCGGCCAGGCTGGAGGAGGGACATCCTCACACAACAGTGGTCCCAAACCATGTGAGCAGTTCACTAATCCTTGGGAATATGTTGTGTTTCCCACGGAAAGCATCAAAACTCCCGTGACAGAGTCGTTGGGTGAATGCCTGGGGCAGGGACTGCAGCCAGTTGGGCAGTGGGTTCATCAGCATCCCTGTCCCCACGCTTGGGCCGAGGGTCTGTGTGGATGCCCTCACCCTGCCCACCCCCCCAGCACTGCCCCAGCCCCGGGGCCGTCCCTGCTGAGGAGGCTTCTCCATGCACTGACATGCCCAGCGCGGTGGTGCCTCGTGCCCACTGTCTTCAGAAAAAAAAAAAAAAAAAATTAAAGAGGTACTGTCCGTGACAGCAGGTGTTAGTTGAGAATCAGAGGAAAAAATCTTGCCATGGCTGAAGGCGGTGCAGGTCAAGTGCAAGAGCAGGTGCAATAATGGGTGCAGCCTGTGCTCTTTGGTGAGTGCCACCGCGCTCTGGCTTTCTGCAGTCGTGCTCTTTGTTGTCTGGGGCTGGATCTGCGCTATTTCAGCTTCAGGGGGCAAGGACTATCAATTATTTTTGTCTGCAAAGTGCCATGCACATCTGGGATGCTCTTTAAATAGTAATAATAATAATGGTGTAGCTCCCGACAAAGCTTTTTGCCCGTTCTGCAGTCCTTCAGCCAGCTGCAGCAAATTGCTAAGCAACACCGACTTCCCCGTGCCTCTGCCGTTGCGGCATGGTGCCGAGGGCCTGGTGGCCTTGTGCCCCGAGGGGATGCCCACTGAGCTCTGAGGGTGGGTTCACCTGAATCACACCCATGGCTGCTGCTCCCATTGCTGCCAAGGCGATGGGGCGACAGCGACTGGGAGGGCTGAACCCCCAAAAAGCGAAGCGCTGGGTGTTCGCCCTGCGGTGTTCACTCAGAAGCAGAGAGTTTCTAAAGCAATGGCCTTTCTGCTTCTGCTCTGTGCCTTTGGGATTCGTGCTTTCTTTCTTTCCCCTTCCCCTGTATGCCTACTTCACCTATTTATTTGCCATCAGGTAGGATGGGGAAGGATGCCGGGGGATGCCCCCTCACCCTGCATCCGCAGGAACCAGCGGTGCGATCCTGATTTACACTGGCTGGGTTACAGATCTGTTGCATTCGAAATCGGTTTATCCGTAATGCGAGATAAAATTCTTTTCTTCCCAATTTCTAAGCCTTTGGAGTGACTAAAGGGCACATACGAACGGGTGCAGTGACTAAATGAGATACGCCACGTTGCGACAGCAGAGACGAATGTGTCATGTTTAGGCGCAGTTGCGTTTCCAGAACTACTCATTTTGAGCTAATCAGCACTGCTAAACAGTCATTTTGATTTATGTCTGTTGATAAATCATTCTTCCTTAGAGATGTCCAGTTGGGATTGGGATGGGAAGGAGAGGGTGCCTGCTCAAAGCGCAGGGCAAGCCGTAGGACTTCAGCCGACACCCTTGGAGGCTGTGAGGGCTTCTCTGCAAGCACCACATGTGAGCAGGTGAAACAATTAAAATATTTAAAATAAAAGGTCCAAGCAGCCCTGCTACAATACCACAAATTCTGTTGAATGTGTGAGTGTAAAGTGTTACTTCTCATCTCTTCAAGTGAAGTTTCCAGATCCATTTAAACCCAACAGCTATTTGACCAAGAACTTGTGTTGCATTAAATCCTAGATATATTTATTTTCCATTTCCCTAAATTCCCATCCTTTCCCCGGAAAGCTAGTGAGTGTTTGCGTTTGGTATTTATACACTGTCATTACAAAGTATCTGAGCATAAGTTTGGGAAAATAGCTCTGCCACAAAAATCTCGTTGGCAATTACAGATGCAGCTCTTGGAGAGCGTGAGATAAAACGATAGCGTAAAACCATGGGATGGTTTGGGTTGGAAGGGACCTTAAAGCCCATCTCATTCCACCCCCTGCCCTGGACAGGGACACCTCCCACCAGTCCAGGTTGCTCCAAGCCCCGTCCAACCTGGCCTTGAGAAGCTTGAAACTCTGCTAGAAAATATAGAGTAAATCTCCCCTGACAGTGCTTTTCCTTAAAAAAAATAATGAAATGGAACTGGAGTTGACTTAGGCTATAGATCTCTATCCTCTCAGTCACTTTTGTGCTATTTTTTCATAAACTTGGCTGCTTCTCGTTTGCCCTCTAATAATTCTCTGAAGGCTCATTTCCCCTGTATAACTCTATGTAAACACGAAGTTGAGGAAAGGGTATTTAGACTCATCCTTCAGGAATGCTGTTTTTGAGAAAATGTTTGTTTACCTACGTCAGTAATTTTCGAAAATATAATGTGCATTCGAAGATCAAAGATAATCATGTGCGAGAACTCCAGCATTTCAATCAGGTCGAAATTCCTGCAGAATTGCATTTCTACCTCTGCTCCATCGTGTGAAAACAACGAAAAGGCAAGAGATCCTCTGGCTCTAACAGTAGGACGATTAATACCGAACCCCTCTGATGGCGTGGGTCCTTTATGACATTATTCTTCATGAGTGAGGAGGGACCTGATAATTCATGTTATTAGGTCTTCCCTCATGAGTAAAGATAAATGTCATCAAAGGTAGGAAGCATTACGCACTCTATACAATGCAAGTTACCTCACCACGAATTTATTTCGCGGTGTATTTCCTTATTGTTTTATGTATGTAAGGAGGAAAATATTTGTAAAAGCTCATAAAAAACTTTGTTTAATGTGTTTTTTTAAGACTACAAAAGAATAAGCCACAGATCTCGTGCTTGACACACAGCACATTCTTCTATAGTTTCCCCTCATTTACAGAACTGGACAACTCTGTGGAGAAAACCGCGGCTCTCGTTACAGGAGAAATGGGTTTGCTGTTAAAAAAAGTAACAGCAGAAACAAAATGCCATTAAAAAATATTCAGTAAAACAAAGGTGTTGAAACCTTGGGTGATAAGGAGTCAAAAACCTGCAAAGCCCAAGAAGATCAATAAAACTGACCCTGTGGAAAATCTTAGGAAATCTTAATATGTCCTTCCTGAGTGACTGGTCCACACGAGGTGACATCAAAGGACCAGACAATCCCGAGCTGGGCTGGACGGGACCACTTTCATTTTACATCTGTGACTTTGTGTGTGTGTGTGTTTGGTAAAGTAGCCTAACCCCGAGGAAGATGTTAGGGTGTCACCGACATCAGTGAATCATAGAATCGCCAAGGTTGGAAAAGGCCTCTAAGATCATCGTATCCGATCGCCAATCCAACACCACCCTGACCACTAAACCGTGTCCCCAAGTGACACACCTACATTTTTTTTTAACTCCTCCAGGGTTGACAACTCCACCACTGCCCTGGGCAACCTGTTCCATGGCCACCAAAAGAGCCAGGAGACCACGACCTATTGTTTTAATTTACAAAATGAGGGGACTGCATCAGCATTGCCAAGGTTAAGGTCAGGGTTCCCTGTGCCACGGGGACCTCACTTAGGGGGAGGCTGCCTTGGCTCTTCATCTGTGAACTCTTTGTTTGGTGTCACTTGTCCATGTCAGGTTTGTCTGGGCTCAGGTCTGCTGGCGCAGTGGGTTGGGAGCCCCAGGATCCCCCCAAGTCTGTCCACCAACTGCAGGTGCATCAGCAAAGGTGTTGGAGGTGCAGGGAGGGACCCCATGAGCAGACGGCCATCTTGGTCACAGCACCCGGCTGCTGCTGTCCTACCATCCCGTGGTTCCAGCCGGTGGGAGCCTGTGGCTGGGCCCGGGGCCCTTTCCCCGCCGTTGGGCCAGCGTT
>NW_009710494.1:2472-22750 GCF_000703405.1 Apaloderma vittatum | reverse complement strand
TTACTGTAGACGACGCACGCGACTCCACCCACCAGGAATCCACACACACACACACGCAAGCGCAATTACTTTGTGTGAATGTGACAAGGGAAAATTGAACGTAAAGTCTGCTGTAAACAGCCCATAAATCTCGCTTTCGGCACTCGGTCGAGGAGGAGCCCAGGTGTCTGTACATGCAGGTAGTGGGAGCAGCTATGCCGGGTCGGAGGGGACCGGAGCTGCCTGTGATCCCACATCACTCACCCCTCGCCTTGTCAGCCTGGGAGTACCCGTCACTCCCACAGTCCGGAGTGCTTGGGAGGAGGAAACCTCTGAAGATGCTCCTGGTGCCAGCTCCAGCTCCCTGCCAAAGCCAGGCATCTCTGCAGAAACTCATCTCACTCTCCAAAGGCTCTGTGGGGTGACCAAAGCGGGATGATGAGGAGGATGCCCATGGGGCAGGCGTGATGCTCCTGCACCTGTATGCCCCCATCCATGCGTCACGGGTGCTGGGTTTTCCCCCCAGGGACATCTCCTGCAGCCAGGAGAAGATAAGCCCCCAGGAGCCAGGCTCAGGACATTTGGGGGCCCTGCAGGCATCCTGTCCTCTCCCCATGCACCCCGGGGTGCCTGTCTCTGGGTGAGGGTGGGAGCAGGGACAGGGCTGGATGGAGCGGTACCCAGCACCAGGGAGGAAAGTTTGTAAAGAAAGTACTGAACACAGACTTCCCGGGGTATCAGAAGGAAAATTTATGCATCGCCTTTGAGTTCAACTTCTCCATTAAAGCTTTTTCCCTATAATCTAGGGAGTTCTTATCTTGGTGACTTATGATGTTATGGAGGGGCTCATGCATGGAAAATGTCAATAGAAATAGTAACTCTAGAAGGGAAGGGCCTCCTAATTAGTCCCCATTTAGATTTTATGATGGCTTTGAGATCTGCTCATCCTGACAGTGCGCACTCTGGTTACATATTGTTCTAGCCTGAGGGAACCATAGGAAAATCCAGATTTATTGTACCTATCATACCAGCATATTTCATTTGCCATTATGAGCAGCCATCTCGCAATGATGCAGGAGTATTTATTACAGATTAAATTGTAGGACCTGGATGGTTTAGTGAGGTTCTTGAGGTATCATTTATGTCATTAACTGGCTCATTATCAGATCTGCAAATCTCAATTCCTTTTTCTTTTTTTTTTTTGTGCCTTCTGTTTAAGAGCAGGGACCTGGGCTGGGGCTCCTGCGGACTGCAGGTCCCAAGGTGTGCAGGCGTGTCTGCATGCGTGTGCATGTACACGTGTGTGCACGTGTGTGCATGTGTGTGATGCCAGGGCATGGAGGGAGCATGGCCTCTGCCTGGGACAGATCTCAGGGATCCACGGTCAGGTTGCTGCGGGGACCAGCGGTGACATGGACGAGTAACTGTGCCCAAAAATGGGGGATGGACCTGCCCAGAGCGAGGTGGGAGTTTCACCCCATCTCCTCCCATGTGTTTCCCTACCGGTTCCTCTCCGTTAAACCACAACTTAGACAGGAAAAGCTGAGAAAGGCGGTGGTAGGAGAGGAGGTAATTTAACTCTAATTATTTAACAAGTCTATTCCAGGCGTAAGCTTATTACCAGTGGCGAAAGAATACGCTGGATTTTTTTTCCTCTCTCTCTTTCATGCTTTATCTCTACTTGGAGAATTATTTGAAGAGGTTTAATCCAGCCTTGATTGTTGTTGTTAATGGGAAAGGAGAATAGGTTATTCTTCCATGTGCTCGGCTGCTTGGCTCTCCAGAAAAGTCATAGAGAGAAAGGAGCTTTCAGACACTGCCTCTGCTCCTCGATTTAGTGATATTATTTGAATTTATTGTTCGATTCAACTCGCGTGTCCTTCCTTGTTGGTATTTGCCCTATTTACTCTCCTATATTGCTTTTTCATAAAACTGGGGAATGGCATTTAAGTTGTTGTGTTCTTTGGTATTAAAAGGCACTCCATACAAGGCCAGGAGCACATCCCGGATTGCGGGGTTCAGGGCACGGATTGCGGCAGAAGGAGCCCCGCTCCTTGGTTGCTGAGATTAATTAATTCATGCAATGGCTAATATTTGTTGGAAAACTAAAGCTTGGGAGGTGGGCAATAACTCATTAAAACCACAACCTCTTCTCCCTCTCTGCTTTTCGAGGCAGTGGAAAGGCTTCTGAAGGTTGGTTGATTGCACCTGAGAGTTATTCTTCTAAAAGTAGTAATTTGGGGGCTCTAATCTCATGGCACTAAGAGGACAAACACTTTTTTAGACTCTACCTTTCCCTTGAGAAGGATCATAATCCCCATAGCATCAAAAGAGGTTTAAATGAGTTGCATCTCTTTGTAACTTACAAATGGCCCTTTCCTCTTTATTTATTTTGCATTTTCCTTCATCAGTCTAAAAAAAAAAATCGATGTTTATAAACTAAAAGGAGAACTGCTGGATGTCTCTCTACTAAGCCTTCTAACATCTGCCTTCAGCATTCATGCTGGGTAAGGAGATCTTAAATGAGAATGTAAATAGAAGTGTCAATGTCCTTCCAACCCAGCGCGTTCTGCGATGATTCCAGGATTCCACGGTTCTATGCGTGTGTCTTCTTTGACAGAATATTTTGCTTTGTGAGTGGCCGTAATGCCATCAGGTAATTTAAGTATTTTGTGTTCTCTAAAACTACAACTCCGTCGGTGAAGAAAGCATCTGTAAATAGAAACGGTTTGGATATTGTTTAGCTATTCCCTTGGTGGGTATTTAAAATGAAAATGTATTGTAATTATTAAGAAAAAAATCTCTTTACCTGAGTTGATAGCCAATTACCAGGAACTTAGTGCTAAATGAGTCATCTCTCCCAGCCCATGTGCTATAGGTACCCTTGAAAAAATACAAACCTACAATGCTATAAATAGGCTCCTTGAAATGAGAGTCTTATCTGAGCCTGCTTTGTAATGCTGCTCTCGCCAAGCTTGGTCTTTGTGGTATAATCTTAATACTGAGCTTGCTCATTAATCTCCATTTCTTTTTTAGGTTAGTCTAGACCATGCCAGCAGCAGTGGTGCTGACTGGGTTGCCGTAGGAACAAGGAATTCAAGGGAATGTGCTCATGGAGAAGAAATGTCCACTAATTAAATGGGAATAGCATTGAGAAGGTGCCAGATCTGGTAAAACGCAGACCACAATGTCCTTCCATGTAACTCTGTAGAAATACGTGAACATACGTAAAAAACAGATATCTAGGAGAGGTTACAAGACTTAAATACGATAGGTGTGTTTCTTTGTGGGGAGGGTTCTTTCTCTGTGTTGGAGACAGTGGCGACGTTTTAACAGAGGAGCAACACTTTATAGGGTTTTGCTCCTGTTGAGGCTGTAAATTCCGTAATGTGATGTGTGCATCCTTTTATTGCATTTCCATGGCAGATGAAGATGTTTGGTTCACTGCAGGGAGCCCCGACTGATCCCTCACCAACACCGAGCTCGATTTGCACCACTGGGATGGAAGGTTTCTGGTTACTCTAGGTGTGTCCCCCTGTCAGACCCCTTCGCCTCACCCCAGGGGGAGCCAGTCAAGCTTTTGGGGTGTCAGCCCAGCCCAGAGATCCCACTCTCAATTATTTATCTCTGGACTGGCCTTTTTTTTTCTTATTCTGTGTTTCAGCTTGATCTTCCTCCACAGGACTCGATGCCTTCATTTACCTTGGGTACAAACAATAATAAAACTTCTGATCCTCCCGCTTGTTCTTTGTTTGCTACTTAGCTCATTTCTTTTTCCTCCAGGCTTGCGTAAAGGACCACTTACGCAAATCTGGCCCAGCTGGAGCCCCGGCAGCTCTGGGGGCTGTTAGGCGTGCCTAGAAAAGCTGGCTGATCAAGGATACTACCAAAATCCTAAATTCCCAAACTATGTATTTCTACAAACTGTGAACACTGAAAAATACACTGATGTTCCAGCTGGGGAAACTGAGGCACGGTGCTCTTGGTCATCTCCAGGGACTCAGGGTTGGGTTGCTGAGAGAGGACACGTAAAATTAGGGTCAGTCATCACAACTCTTCCAGCAGCAGTTGGGAACATCATTGTTTGCTGAGAAGGACACCTGCAAAAGTTTCCCGTCCAGAAGAGTGTTTTTACCAAATTTCCATGCAGAAGATATTTTACCCACTGGGAAGCAGCTCCTCGGCGGAGCAGAAGGCAAGCCTGTCCTCCATCTGCAGAAACATACAGGCTCCGCGAGCGCTCTAATTTCATTCTCCGTTTTAATTACAGTTCAGGGACTAAATTCATCAAACCCGACAAGGGTCCCATGGTAAGAACAGAATTTTCCCGATTTCCTGATGTCCCCCTGTGCTTTTACACACTTAATCTTGGATTTTCTTTTTTTTGTGTGTGTGTGTGTAGTGCTGGTGGGAGGCTCCAGTCCCTGCTGCAAGAGCTGGTGGCCCAGAGCACCAGGGTCCTGAGGGACCAGCCACCGTGCCCGGTCATCTCCATGGGCTCACCCTCACACACAAACCAAGCCGGGGGCTCCTCTGGGCAGCAGTTCTCAACTGCCATCAGTTTTCCAATCTTTCTCAGGCACAGGTGGGCACCAGGCAGCTGCCGCAGCTTTGTCCCTCGTGGTGCCTGTCCCCGGTGACGGCGCGGGGCAGGAGATGCGGGTGACAGCCAGCACAGCTCTGCTCCCACAGAAAAGGAAGACAAGCTGATCTTAGTGCCCCCCACCATTTACAATTTGTATGTCCTTGTCAGGCAGGGAGTTTGATGATTCTAATGTCATGTTTGTCCTTCACCCTGGGAAAATCTCCTTTTAAAGATCACCAGCCCATTTCTATTGACAGTAACCGTGCAGGTCGCGGTATTAACATGTGTTGGATTTTTCCAAAATGCTGATCTTTTTAACCATAAAAAAAAAAAGACCAAGAGAAAAAAACCCAACCCTGCCATTCCCAAAGCAGTCAGGACTGAGACCAAGCTCTGCTCTTGAGGAGAGCCAGGGTTGAATGTGGGTGAAGCCTGGTTTGCTCCTCTAGCACAGCCAGGGTTGGTGGTGCAGGATTTTTTTTGCTTCTGAGAAAGATGCTCTGAAAGGTGAATATTTTCATGCCCTGTCAGGAGTTCTCTGCTCAGTCCTGGTGCTTTCATTTTCCACAAATCCTGGTCCCAGCAAGCTGCCCCGTGTTAGAGGAGGCATAGGTCTCTCAGGCAGGCACCGCGGGATGGCGGCGAGCCTGCGTTTGTGCTCTCCAGACCCCAAGGGATGGATCCAAGCATTCCAAACCCTGTGCACACCCACGGAGGCTCTGGAGGGCTCTGCATCAGCCCCGGTGACGGGGATCGGGGCTGTGGGAGCTGGAATTGCTCACTCCAGGCTTCACAGGCCTGTGCTGGGTGAGACTGGGAAAAGCCATGCCTCTCCCGAGAGTGGGGTCTTCCAGGTCAGCACGTGCTGGGGGGGTGGGGAGCCTTGTCTCCTTTTGGAGTCAAAGAAAGAAATTCTCTCACCAGAAATTAGAGCCATTAGGTCCACCAATCTGCCACCCTTGCCAGTGCAGGCTGCTTATCTCCAGAGGCTTTTTTTCAGAGTTCCAGCTATTCAAGTGATGCTGCTCCCACCAGTGTCTCACAGGAGACCACAAGGGATGCTCCCCTGGCTGTCACAGCTGATAGGACCAGTGCCCGCATGTTACATGCTCATTCACTTGATCTTTTTCAGATTTGTAAGCTCACATCTCTCTGGGCTGTGGCCTAGTATGGAAGAGGTGATCCCACTTGTGCCCAGAGGGCTGGGCCGGCCCGGGGCTCTGCCGCACAGCGCAGCAGCCCTGCACTCCCTGCCTGCTGGGGTGTCCTCGTCAGGGGCAGGTCAGGCCATCAGGGCTGCTGGGAGAAGGTGGTTTCCTCACCCCACAATTACTCAGGCTGATTAAGAGCTCCTGCTGGCTCTCAGTCAGTGGAGGGAGGCAGGACGCTGTCCGGGCTCCAAAATTCTTGCACTGCATCCCCAGAAGAGTGTCCGTTCTAAAGCCAGGCACGGGGTGAGGGCAAACCCCTCTGCTCTGCTGCCGGTCGCGTCAGGAGAGCTCAGGAGCACAGGCCAGGCTCTCTCAGCCAGTGAGATGAGTCCTTTGTGGGCAAAAACTCAGTAAAATATTTCATTTGTTTAGGCAGCCTCCCTAAAATATAGTAAGATACGGTTTTGCCTCTCTGCAGGGTGCCTCGTAGGACCAGGAGGTGGCAAATCCCACACGGTGAGGGCGCAGAGCCCACCAGTGTCGCCCTGGTCCTGGCGTGCCGTGGAAGGCTTGGGGCCTGTCCCCTTGGAGGGACTCGTGACATTTTAAGGAGCAAAAAGCAGAGACATTGCAGAGGCTGAGAATGTGTCACTTGTTTGGCACTTAGATGCCGATGTCATACAGTCTCAGCTTTGCTCCTTGGTGAGCTTTGGAAAGAGGAGGGTGGCACCAAACGCTTTCTGAAGCACTGCCCCAGGCATTTAAAGGAACCCTTTGGGGTCACTGCCCAGCGCGGCTCCAGTGACCACAGTCGCAGGGAAAGGATGTCACTTGGCTCACTTTGGAGAGGATGCTCAGCTCAGTCGATGCGCTCACACCCTCACTCCGTGGGGAGCAGCAGCAGGGATGGGGATGGTACCAACTGGGGTCAGTAAAGTTAAGACATAAAAAAAAAAAAATTAAGTTCCATAAAAAGTAAAAAGATACTTCTCAGAAGAAAGAGGAGATATGTTTCTAGCAAGGGTGCTCACTGCAGTCCCTCCAGCCCCCAGGAGGTGCCAAGCTCGGGGGGGGGTTCATTGCATCAGACCCCAAACCAGTCATTAAGGGCAAAGTCCGAGGCAGGTCAGGGATGGCGATCAGCACCTGGGGACAGGGACCTCCCCTGTTGCGGGAGTTCTCCCGGCACCTAAGCTGGCACCCCTGGGGGTGAGCCTGTGTCCAAGGCACACGTGTAACTCCTGTTAATTTAAGGGGAATTATGTGAATTGTACAGCAAGAAGTTGACTATACTCCTGAGTATTACTGTTATTATGTTTACCATCAATATTCATGAAGACTTGTTTAAAAAAAAAAAAAAGAAGCAGCAGCAGGGAAAAATTTGCTCTGAAATAGAGACCTGTAATATCTTCTGGGAGCACTTGTGAAAGCAGCATTTTTCCCGATGTATTTTTCACTATGTATTTCTCAGAGTGTTGTCCTGAGTTATGAGGATAGTTATTGAAAATAGCAAATTGTCGTGATGCTGCACAGCATCACTGCTGTGTTTGGCCTGTTTGGGAAATCAGTTGGTCTTGATTCGTACTTTGCTTTGGAGTTTTCCAGCCTCGGCACCTCCCACATACAAGTGAACACGTAATTTTAAAACAAAGAATCGCATGACAGCGCTCCTTCGTGTGGCGCTTTATTTGGGTGGGTGCACCAATAGAGCTTGTGTCGAGTGCCAAGACAAAATTTTGCAGGATTTTTCCCTCTGTGCTGGCGCTGTGCTGGCGGTGGGTCGGGGGCTGCTTTGCCCCCTGATTAAAGCCAGGAGAGGCAAAACAAGAAAGGCAGAAGTGGGCCCACGCCTTCTGTCACTGCCTCTAGCCGCGGGCCCCCCGGCGCCTTGCCGCGGCCCCGCAGCAGCCTGCCAACAGGGCACTGCTCTGCCAGTTGTAAATTTTAATTGGCCATCTGGGGAAAGCACAAACCACTGACTAGAGATTAATCAGTAAATTAACCCAGGCATAATACACATTTCCCAGAGGGGCTCGCACTGCTTGAGGCTGGGGCAGAGCAGCCGGGGATGCGGGAGGACCGGCTCAGGGATGCTGTTATTGCTTACCACCGAACATCCTCCCCGTGTCCCCAAATTCCCTTCAGCGCGACCTTGGCGGTGCCCCTGATTTGTACGGCAGTTGCCGAGAGGTTTCCTCGACACAGATGGCACAGGTACGGCTGCTGCCGGAGGAGGAAGGGCGGATGAATCAGAGAATGTGACAGGTTTCCCTCTGGTGAGCTGTTGGCCTGATCCTGTGGCCGTGATGGCAGCAGTCGTGCAGCCAGCACCCACCCTCGAAGAGGGGCTGGAGATAAACAAGCACCATGGAGGGCAAATTTTCCCATCCATTTTTTATTATTCTGCATTGCAAAGAAGGCTTCTGAGCATCCCTCGCACAGCAGGAAAGTCACCTCTGCCTTGAGTATCCCGTCCTGGGTGCAGAAGGCTCACGAGGGCTGGCCCTGGGCAGCAGGACCTCAAGCTCTGCTGCAGACCCCGGCAGGGTCTGGCGCCAGGCACAGCTCTCCCTGTGCCAGCCCATTGCCCTGCACAGGGATACATCAGCTCTCCGTCCTCTTTTCCCAAAAATTCACAATAAAAACGGTTCCTGTTGGAAGGCTTGACTTCAGGTAGGGTAGCTGGTGGGGAGACCCTCATCTCCTCTCCGCTTGCACAGCTTCCAGCACAGCCCTGCCAACCCTGCTGCAGCTGTTTTGGGGGGAACAGAAAGCAAGCAGGGGGGAAAGCAGAACAGCAAGAAAATGGGAAAATCCATGTTCAGGCCCATGACAGTAGCTTGTAGGGTCTACAGGGGGTGTGGTAGCACCTACCTACATGTGGCATTCTCCTCGTTAGCAGTGAGATGAAGTTCATCTTGATAGATGCCCTGATTGCCTGAATAAGTGTGACCAGGGTGAGCTGCACTCACGCGTTCTTATTTTTATTTCCCCCCCCCGACAGAAATGTTCACCCAGCTTGGAAAGTGCGTTGGGATATTTGCAGGAAGCAGCCCTGTGCCCACAACCTGCTGTCAGCAGCGTGTGTGTGCCTCCCCCAGGGATATGGCCGGTTTGAGGTGAGGTTGTGCAGCCCTGTCCAGTGTTTCAGCCCCCAGGATTGACTCTGTCAGTCTTTGCTGGTTGCCATAAAAAATCACAGAATTTGTTAGAAGAGACCTCTGAAGATTGAACCCTACTCCTCTGAATTTAAACATTTCCTCTAATAAGTGGTTCCTTAGCTGTGAATATATGGATGCACTGTTGTATCGTGCCTGTGATTTTGCATTTTCCCCACCGTCTCTTCTGTCTGACATGATAATAAGCTATGTGTTAAGCCAGAAAAAAAGCAATTTTCTCCTGAGGTTAATTTCTTTGGATTGCCCACCTGAAGCGGGGAGTTGCATATAAATTCTGATTTGAACTGAAGTGCAGAAGATTGAGTTAGTTTTTTTGGCATAGATGACACAGTGCAAATCCTTATTGACACACTGGGTGTTTCGTTCTGCCTTCCTAGCAATTGCCCTTGGAAGAAAATTATATTACAACCAGCCTTTGGCTTCCCAGCTGCGTGCCCAGCGTGCCCACTCCAGCCCCTGTGTCTCTGCAGAAGATCCGAGCTGTGTTTGTCACCTCCGGCCACCCTCTGGAGATGTCCATGATCTATGGTGTGAGACGAGACTGCTTGGTGGAGAGAAAAACTGTTTTTTCCTTTTTTTTTCTTTCCTTTTTCCTGTGTTGTGATTAATATGTAAAACTCCTAATTAATGATGGGTCTCACAGCAGAATGCATAAGTAATTCTTTTGTATTTGATAACAGGGTATATTTGAGGGCCTCTACACCTAATTATTACATACCAATTTCCTTAAGGGGTGGGCAGCCCCGCTGTCCTGACGGCACCCGAAAAGGGCACTTAACTACATGGGAAAACCCTCTTAAAGGACAAGGGGAAATGATTTGGGTCATGGTAATTCTTTCCTCTCGCCGAGGAAATAGAAATGGTAGTGACCAAGACACATTTTATGCTCCAGTGTCGGTGTGGCTGGGGAAGAGCCCGTCCTTTCTCAGCTGCGACAAAAGCGACGCTCACGGGTACGGGCAGAGGGGCTTGGTGGAACAACATTGATGCTTTAAGGGCTGTTAAAATCTGAGCAGGGACCAAGAGCTACAACAGCATCTCCATGCTCCTGGAGACTAGAGCCACGCCGCCTTACTAAGGTGCAAAACATCCAAATTCAGTGCCTGGTTCAACCGAGGCCACTGAAAAAGGGAAGAAGAAGAAGGAGGCTGGTGGCCTCAGGAGTTGGATGGTGCGTGGCTCAGGTGGGCTGTGACCCTCCTGCGTGTCCCAGGTGAGGGGCTCAGGATGCAAGCCCTGCTCCTTGCAGCCGCCGTGGGAGAGAGAGAGGTTTGCTGAGAGGAATTTTGGTGAGGAAACGTTTGTGTGCCGGGGAGGACGAGGCAGACCGGTGTGCTCCTGCTGGAAGGGACTGTGAAGAACATATGGTTTAATTTTAATGCAAGAGACTTTGTAGATTATAATTGAGCAGATAATTGGGGAAGGATGATAATTGTTTATGAGAGGGAGGGATTTAGTAATCATTCAAAGCTGTTTTAAAAGACTTATAAATACTCCTTGACAAAGGCCCAGGAGGTGCCAAAACGTTGATTCGATCGTTTCCCTACCTCTCCAGAATTAATGTTGAAGCACGTACGACAAATCAGCATGGGGGTGCAGCTGGGGGTGGGATGTTGGGGAATGTCCTGGCCAAAGCTGCTGGAAATGACTTCAGAAGGCAATTTAACCCCAAAGGCACTGCAGTCACACCTTGGGATGCGCCCACGAGCACGTTGGCACCTCTCTTTTGGCAACAACAACTTTTACTCAGAAGAGCGAATATTGATATCAATTATTTAAAATTTTGGGCTGTCAAAACACATGTGAATAAACAGATCTGAGCGGGCAGACAACACTTGTGTACACCAAATATTTCTTGTCTTCAGCATGCCTCTCCAGAAGATCCTGAACACGCATCTAAAATAATTAGATTTTGTTTGGTAATCAAACACAATCAGATGGATTCTCTGCAAACTACTTTTATATCCACAATGAGGAATGTGTGTTGTTCGCCACACATTTGCATATTTTTCCATGAGCCTAAAACCAATCAATTTTGAAGAGTTATGATAATATAAAGAATCTGAGGCAATTACATGTCTTTTAAACACGGATTCAAAATGCCTTCTGCTGACAGTAGTCCTGTCGTAAACCAGTCAAAACTTCTTTAACCCTTTCAGCCACATCTCTGTGGGGGTGGCCAATGCCGGGTGGCCACGGGCTGCAGGAGCCAGTTGCTGGAGGGGCCGCTAGGGGCCATTAATTACCCCCCGGGTCATTAATTCCCCTGGCACGGCCCGGGGCTGGTGCTGCCGATGCCCTTGCAGGGCTCTGACGTGGAGTTGGCGTCGTTGGGCGTGGAGCTGGGGGACCCGAAAGGCAAATGAGCAGTGCCGTGTTTTCTGCAGCGATTATGCCAAATATCACATCAGCCACCATATGGGCTCGAGCACAGACTTCTCGGGGATTTCATTTTCATAAACAGGGAGGAATTATGCAGAGTGCGATAGGTAGGACTTAGAAATGTTGTGGGCTTGCTTTTTTTTTTATTTAAAAAAACCCACATCCATTTGGTAGAAATGACTTTTTAATGATTTTTCTCCGTGGTTCCACCTGGCCACAGCAGCTTTTTCCATGTTTATTAAGTAGTTCAGGCTTATCCTTGCACGCTGGGAACGCTTTGATCCGGAGAAGGCAGAGAGCATCTCCGGGAGCCCGAGCGTGGGGCTTGGACTGGCACCAGAGCTCACTTCAAGGGCATCTGCCCTCAAAACCTTGGCTAAGTGTGCATGAAAGGGGATTTTTTTTCAGTATCTTCACAGCCCTGTGCTCCCTTCAGGAGCCTGGAAGGCGTGCCATTCTGCAGCGCCCGTGCCCCAGGGATGGGGCAGCTCCAGAATGCTTTGCTGTGGCTGAAATTCTTAGTTTTTCAACTTCTTTTTGGTAAAAGTCATAGCAAAGTGAAATATTCAATCAGTGAAACTCCATGGTGGAAATGAAATGTTCCATGGAACTAAAGCACCTGTGCTGTGGCAGGGATATTTCACAGCTTTTCAGTTTAGGGTTTTGTTTTCATTAAAGAGTTACTTGGGGAACTTCTCATTAAAAAAAAAAAAGAATTCCACTTTCTAAAGACAACTAAACTGAGTTCAGTTTTAAGGAGATAGGCAGGATTTGGGGCTGACAGACAAAAGAAGAATTAAATCAGCCAGCTGAGAAGACCAAATCACTGTTAGTCACTGAGTTGAGAGGCTGAGGAAGGTGAGACCTGTCCTGTATTGGCAAAAGCGAGGAGACCTCCAGCGAGTTCACAGACCCTGCACGGGCAGCTGACACCAGCAGCACCTGGCAAAACCTCAGACGGGCACGTCCTGGGCTGCTTTAGCTCCTCCGTTCCATTTCCCACCAGTTCTGAAGACAAATCTCGTCCCTTCCTCTCTTCTGGCAGAAGCTAGTTCTTCCCTCTGGTGCTTTGGTCTTGTTCTCATCCCTGTCAGCAGTCCCTGCGGCCGGGCTGGGGCAGAACCTCCCAAGGTGACAGACCACGGCTTCGGCTGCAACAAACCTCCAGATCTCTTCCAGTTTTCTGTCAGGTTAAAGAAAATGGGAAAAGAATTCCTGTGTATTTCTCGTGTGGTGACAGACGATGTCTGAATTCAATGCTGACCCGTACAGAATATCTCCTTTTTGTCTAGAAAATGCCCTTTGGCTGCAAAGTACGCTGTAGTATTATTATTTTAAAATAAAGAGCACAAAAGATACTTTTTTTCTGGTTACAGGCTGCAACGCAACATTTACAGTCTGCATTTGTGAAAGGGATTTCACTGAATGACCCAACCAGTGTTCTGTCAAAGTGATGGGCTGGCGTTCATTAACAGCTGTGGTGTCACATTTCTTTTTCCAGTTTTTGAGGGTTTTGGCAGACAGTTGTGATGGATGAATTTATACTACAGGAGTCTTTGTAGTTTTTACTTTATACCACAGACAACACTTACGGGATTTTAAAAATATATGAGAAAATTATCTAGCGAAAATGAAGAGTTCTTCGGTTATTTTTTGAGGGGGGGGAAATAAATTGCATTAAAATGATTTTTAAAGATGTGTTCAAAATGTCTGGTTTTCCATGTTAGTGACAGCTGTGCCAGTGATGAGTGGAGCCGCTCTCTGGGGTGCAGGGAAGACCCAAACCCCCGACTCCGCTGGGCCAAAGGAATCGAGCTTGTTTCTGCCTTTTCCACACCCAATGCCTTTGCATCAGCAAATTCTTTATTCATTGCAAAGCATTAAAGAAGTAACTCAGGGCATAAATAAAAATAAACCAGTCAGGAGGCTGTCGGGTTGGTTTGTTCACCCACCCCAGTGACGGCGTCACCAGCCTCTGCCATCAAAGAACGGGCGGAAACGGAAAAAGCCTCATGATGCCACATTGCATCTACTCTGAGATTAACGGCAGCATTTACAAAGAAATAGCATCAACCTTGGCAGCAACAATTAAAACACAGATGCCAGTTCCCCACCTGTACACAACCTGCCTCCACTGACAGACCTACACCCGCCCCAGGAATGGGCTTATTCAGGGAAAAAAATCAGGTGGAGAAAGAAGATCTCTACTGTGTGCCTGACAGGGAGAGGAGCGTGTTTGCTCAGAGTATATTGGCGACCCGGATTCGGAGAGGTCACGCTTGTGAAAATATTACCACCGTAATATTGCCAAGGTCGTGTCTGAAGGCGGGTTTGGGCTGTGCCGGAGCTGGAGCGTTAAATCCTCACCCACCACTTGCCCTCCTCGCTCACCCAAACGCTGCCAACGTGTCTCCTTCAACGCGTCTTCGCCTCCATCCTCTGACCTCCCCATGGCTTGGGGGCTCCTGGTCTACCCCAAACCCTTGTGGAGCTCCTTATGCAACTTTCATCCTCTCCAGACCCACTCCTTGCCCTAAACATCCCTTTTCCCCGGTTGCAAACGTGCTGCAACGCGCTTTGTTCTGCTTTCAGACAACTTTTGATCCAATGCCATTTCAGAAGAGTGCCTACTGAACTTTGGGCTTGGCTTTGGGTCTGCATGTTGGTGGATCTGTTACTAGGGGCAAGAGAGATGCGACTCCCTTCTCCTCCTCCATGTACTTCCAAGGGAGCAGACAGGAGGAGAGGGTCACCTGTGAGTTGGGTATCTGGAGAACGTGAGAAAACGAGGGGTTAGGGGACAGGAGAGGGGAGCAAGACAAAAATAAAAGTAGTTTTCAAACCATGTCACCACAGATAAAGATTCCACTGGCAAAAAAACTTTGCAGAACAACCCTGAGAACAGCAGCCCAGTGGCAGTGCCTCTCCACACTGCAGTGACAGAGGAAGAAGAGGAATTAGTGATATTTTATCAGTGCTGATTCTTTCAGGTACAACCTGTGCTCCTGGCCGGGTGGGAAGAGGAGGGGGGTCGGCAAAGAGCAGCTGCCGTGGCTGTTTGTGAGACCTGGCGATGCTCTCTGCAGACCTTCAGTTCATGTAAATTCATATTTATGTGCCTTGTCGTTCTTCCGAAAGGCGGAGAAATTTGTTCTGCATTGCTGTCATTTGTTTCCCTGCCGGAATATCTTCCACAAACATTTCCAGTGTCCTCTCCTCTTGCAAATGAGTAATGGGGGGAAAGTAACTTTGGAAATGACATTGCAATGTAATCATCCATATTGTGTATTGTGGTTAAAATTGATTAAAATAATATTGAAACTCCCCCAAGGGATTATGCAATTATAAGTCAAGTCCCCAATGGAAAAGGTTTTTGAGAACTTGGCAGATGTCTTAATGAAAATGAAGCATTATAGTAATATATTAGTGCTATTTGTATATTATTGACAGCGAGATCACTAAACTGTATAAATTACTGTCCTGAAGAATGGCTGAATTGTTTTCCTTTCAGGAAATTTTTAATCAAATATAATTTCAGAAAAATAATTGTTTAATTTTGGCCTTGGCTTTTGATCTGTGCTTTGATGGATCAGTTATTAAACCGAGTTTTAGCCACTCGTTCGCTGTGAAAGTTGACAGTTTAAATATTTGATTTGAGATCTATTTTGTTTTATTACAAAACAAATTCTGGCTAACGCCACAGACTATTACTTGCAGCCTGGCAAGAAAAGGTGGTCGAAGGCTCCCACCTTTGGTCACCAAGAGGGAGCTGGTCCCCTGGGGGAGCCTCTCGGGGAAGGGGACGCAGGAGCTCCCATCGGCCACGGGAACTCGTCACCCACTTGGGGATCTGGAGCGCTTTGGAGCCCGCCTCTCTGGGCAGGCACTTCAGAAAGGGCCTGGGAGGTTGGGACTTTTTCCCTGACCACAGCAACCCTGTATAAATACCGGCAAATACAGTAAATTTCTATCAGTAGATTTATTCTTACACAGGAATTCCCGTTTCAGTGGTTAAGAACTAAACGGCTTGCCTGTGACTGCACAGTGTTTTAGTCTCTAATTTTAAAAAATACACTGTATTTTAATATCTCTTTTTAAACAGAGACCAGTTTTTATGAAGCACTACATGAATTGCTGATGGATAAATCACCCAAGCATGGTTAAAGAGACCCTAATCTCCAGATGGTACCAGATCCATTTAATTGTATCCTTTGACCTCATCTCACCTGAGCCTGCATTAAAATCATAATACAGTTCAAGTGTAAAAATGATAGAGTGTTTATTCGCCCTGTTTATAGGGGGGCAAACACACAGTTAAATTCCTATGTCGAGAATTAGTGTAGTCATTTGCCAAGGTTGAGTTAGATCAAACTGACTCCCAGCATTTTATTTGCCCTTTTTTTTTTAATTTAAATGGCTCTACCGCTATAGTTGGACACCTCTAAGCGATGGGTATGCTGAGGAGGAGGTGGGGCAGGTTCCCGGGCATGATGAAGGTGGGCTCTTGCACCAGCCACGGGGAAGGAGCCTTGGTCTCACTTTTAATCTGTGACGAGGGAGGGCGTGCGTTGAAAACCCACAGCAAACATTTTAACATTTCAGAGAGCCTGAATCAGCCCTTCCCTCCGCAGCCCCAGTTTCCAGGTGCTCGTCACAGCAGAGATGCTTTTTCCTCCCCACAACCATTTCTCGCGTGAGCCCACGCTCACCCCATGGTGACACTCAGGGGCAACATCTCATGGGAGAGGTGGATGTGGCAGCTTCTCCCCAAATTCCCAGTGCTCTGCCAGGGGGCTCAGGCCAAGCCCAGGGGGGTGAGAAGAGGCAGGAGAGGGACATGGACAAATAACCAAAATTGTTATGAGCGTATTGACAGAGTCAGCTTAGCAGTTTTACTGCAGATATACTAGATTATGGAGAGAATTGAATAATTTATCCAGCAATTTTCACATAAGCAATATTATTAAAAATGAAGACATGAAAAAAGAGGTTAGTTATAGTGGGGAATATATATAGGCCATGAATAAATGTATTAGGCAGTAAGAGTAGTGAATGTTTTAGTAGGTTTAGACTAGATTAAAAAAACCTGTATTTGATTTCAACTAAGTCCTAAAATATCTGCTGAGGAAAAAAAAAAAAGCAGAGCTCTGCCTGGCAAAGCCAGAGTGGTTGCATCCCTATGAGCCCGCATAGGGGCGGGACGGGGACCCTGGGTGCGCAGTGGGGACCAGGGGCAGCCCCGGGGAGGGGCTCTGGCCTGGCACAGAGGTTATCGAAATGGCAGGAGTGGTCCGTGGGAGTGCTTGCTTTGTTTCCTGTTGAGTCCCTTTTATCTCCTGTCCTTCTGGTTATCTCTTCTCCCTCTCTCGTGCTTTGGCAGGCATGTCGAATGCTGATGAGGTGTAAGCTGGTGAGGTCCCAGGCATTTTCAGGCGGTAGATTTGGGAAGGAGAGGTTAGTTTGACTAATTAGGCTGGAGGATTTTTACTCCCCGGGCGCGTGGGTCAGGGTGTTACCATAACGGCCTCTCAGGCCGTGGGTGGCTGCGGCACCACTGGTGCTGTTTGGGTCGAGACCACGGGGCCGGGGTGGGTTCCACAAGCTGAGGGGCCTCCTCTCCACTCCTCCAGAGACTTGAAACAATGACCGAGGCCAGGCTGTGGAAGCCTCGTTCTGTACGTACCTGCATGCACAGAGAGAAACACTTCTCTGGGATTTTATGATCTGAATTTCAGAACGATATTTTTTAAGCAAAAAAGCTGCCGTGCCTCATACCGTCCTGAGACACTCCCGCCAAACCCTTGGGACCGGGTTGTTTCCACCGGCTGTGCTGCTGCAGCCATGGCTCTGACCTTTGGTGGCCTCCCATGGAGCCCTCGCCTGGGTCCTGGTGCTGCCAGTGCCTGACACCGCCAGGCACCCGCCCATAGGACCATGGAGCTGGCTCCAGAACCTTTTCCTACACACAGCTGAGATAAATTTTAAATATAGGTATGTATATATGTATACAAAAACACTATCTTCCTCTTTATAAATTCATTTGTAGAGAGGAACCAACATCGGAGCTCTTCCAGTTAACCATAATTCACTGATGGAAGAGTCATGGAGGAGCTGGAAAGGCAGTCCTGGCTCTTTGGGGTCTCTTGATCACTGTGGTTTGTTTGATTTTTATTCTTATTTTACATAGTTTACATAGCATACCCCTTTGTTCCTAAAATAAGGCCATTAAAAAAACTCTTGAGGCCAGCATCTTTCAAGAGGGCTGCAAATGGTATTTATTTCAGTGTCCCTCCTTTTGGCCAGGACAGCGATGAGCAGCTCGGCAGAGGAGCTGTGCCATCCCACTGCCTCCCAGCAGGCTGCGGCTCAACGTACAGACATCCCAGCCACCCGCTCTTCTGATTGAGAAAATGTCATTTGCAAACATCACAAGTTTTTGCACTCTGCTGTTCGTGTCACATTCAGAGGCATCAAGACTACTTCACGCTTAACTTTAAGCAAGAGAGGGAAGCGCTTGGCTGGGCCGGGGCACACTCTGCTGGTTTTGAAACTAATTGGAGATATGAAAGACCAAAACCCATTTCCCACTGAGACCCTCCCATCCCCACCCCATCCCATCCCATTAATCCCATCCCATCCCATCCAATCTCATTAATCCCATCCCATCCCATCTCATCCCATCTCATCCCATCCCATCCCATCCCATCCCATCCCATCCCATCCCATCCCATCCCATCCCACCATATCCCATCCCATCCCATCCCATCCTGCTAGGCGTCATGGTGCCCCACTGGGGGTAGGGGAAGAGGAGACAGAAGACACCTGGGTTTCCCTTGGGAGTGCTGGTACATGACCCTGACACAGGGCTGAGGTTTCACCTCTCATACACAGGCTTATTTTTTTAAATACCAAAACATAGGACAGAGATACCAAAAAACCCCGAGAGGTTACCAGCCACAAAAGCGCCCGCAGCAGCAGCAGCAGCAGCGGTGTGTGCCCCTTGCCATTCACAAAACACATGCTAATTGGAGGTAAATACCCTGTATCCTTGACGGGCCTGGCAAATCCAGATCTGGCTTACAAACAGGAAGAAGTGCTCCGTTTGCTGTGAGGGTTTGCAGCACGTGCAGGAATTGTCACGGAGGTTGGGAAGGTTCTGACTGAGGGAGCGGGAGTGGACACAGCAGTTCCTGGCACCGTTGGGCACGAGGACACCCTGAGGCTTTGGACGAGCACCCGAGGGTTCCTGGGGACCCGACCAGCAGGATCCCCTAAAAAACCCCAACAATCCTTGCTTTATGGAGCTGTGTCAGCTGAAAGGAGCCGAATTAGGCACTAAGTGCCCTAAATTGGTGGTATCTCACTGCCAGGGCTGTCCCGCTTCGCACCAAGCTGCGCGTCGTGGACAGGGGGACTTTTTTGGTCGAATGGTGCTCTTGTTCGGTGCTGCTTCTTCACATCTGGTCGCCAAAGAGTCAGTCTGTCACCCTGCAGCCTGCTAATGAGATCCCCCATTTAATTAATACCATAAGAATTTTAATTCTGACTGAATCAATTTAACGTGATGTGATTTTGTCAGCTCTATTCCCCAAGTAAAAAGTGAGCCTGATGCTTATTACATACATCATTTCACGGGCTCTGCATTCCCTGCTGACTTAAACAAATTCTAATTAAGACTAATTAAAGCATCATTTATGAAAGCGCTTGTGATAGCTATGCAAACATTCTGGGTGGGTATGCTTTGCATAATAATTTTCCCAGTTAATATTAAGGCTAGGTCCTTGGCAATTAGGTCTTTGAAACAGAGAGTTATTCAGAATTTAGCCCTTTTCACTGTTAGCAATTAATAACAAAAAAAAATATGCTAAGTTTATGTAGTGACTTCATTAACCAGATAAATTTAGAAGTAGTAGTATTGTTTGCATTTTCAAGTTTAAGCATGATTTTTAAGCCAGGCGACGGTTGCTAAAAGAGAAGAGCAGGCTCTGAGCGGTGGGTGCTGAGCCCGTGCCGTGAGAGAGGAGACGTGTTCAGGCTGTGGGGCTGCTCGGGAATGCCCCGACCTCCTCACCTCCACAGTCTGGCTATGAAGCAAGAACGGGCAGTTTTAAAACATTTATAAGAAAACTAACAAAAAAAAAAAAGTTTGGTTTGGTTGGGTCTCTCTCTCTGATCTGGGTTTGAGAGTTTTTCAAATTCCTGCAAGAGATGATGAAGTTTGGAACCGGAGGAAGCTGGAAGGGACGCCAGCTCAGCCGCTGCTGGGTCTGGGCTGACCAAACAAATATTTCCTTGGCTCTGCTCGGTTTCATAAAACCCAACGTCCTCCCAGCCCGGTGCAAGGATCTCTCTGTGTTCCCAGCAGGTACAACGGTGCCACCGGGCAGGCGGGCACAGCATCATGCAGGATATTCAAAATACTCTACTTTTCCCTTTTTTTAATGTATGGGGCAGAGAGAGGCCCGGGGGTTTTACAGCAGGGGGAAGGAATTCGGGATCTGCTGTGAAGCCCACAGACTGGTGTGGGGCACGGCTCATAAACTCCTTCCGGAGACACGGCGATGTTAAAAAAAAGAAAGGATAGATAAAAAAATTTCACGCACTTCCCAAACATCTTGAGTGTCTGACATCGCAAAGTGCCAGGTTTGTGGAGGCAGGCTTGGCTCAGGTGCCCTTTGATACGCTAAAACCCGCACTTCACTTCACTGGCTTTCTGCTGACGGCAAAGCTCTGCCCGGCTGACAACTTTCTCCATCAATTAAGGTGACGCCTGGATCCTCCGGCTGATTCCTAACGAGGAGGTTTGTGCTCCTTGGGGTCAGCTATCGTTCACTTGTGGTGTCTTCCCAGGAAACACGGTGAGGTGCACTCTGGATCACAGCCTTGATCTTCACCCCTGTTTTCTTTAGACTTTCTTTCCATCTCTTTTCTTGGCTGATAATTGTAGTTAGGAGAGAAAAGTGCACAGCAGGCACCTGGCTCAGCTGAGACCCCTCTCCCTG
>NW_009710494.1:0-875 GCF_000703405.1 Apaloderma vittatum | reverse complement strand
CCCCCCCGAGACACTCTGACATTTGTCTACAGGAGCCTGGGCATCATCCTCCAACTCAGAATCTAGGGGAAGAAATAAAACTCCGCCGTTTTTCACTAACAGCTCTGCTCCTGGTAGTGTTCGCTCTGTCGTGTCTGGAGAAATCAGCCGCAAATTCTCTCTGCTTCTCTCCTCCAGCACCCACCACAAAACTCCCAGCGAGGCGGGGGCTGGTGGCCAGTCTGCACTTGTTGTCCAACACAGGTTTTTAATGGAGTTGCCTCTCCCAGCCAAGGCACCTCTGGCTGCACAAGCAAAAGGCACCGCTCTGCAGCCGGGAGTCCCCTCGCCTGCCGTGACGCCAGAAAAATCTCCCCTCCCAGAAAAAAACCCAACCTGCTTCCTAAAGGGAATGTATTGCCCTCCACTGAACTTTTGGGAAGGTAAAAGCCTGGGCTGCGTGGGGCTGAGGAGGCACAGGGGGAGCTGCTGTGGTGGTGGGACAGGAATATATATACATATATATATATTTCTATAGATAGTATACACACTGCATAGGAATAAATATATATATTGCTATATATATGTATAAATACTATATAGCAACACGATAATGGCATTTGTAGGCATCTTTGGGGTTTCTCACCCCCAAGAATGGACAGACATGTACACACGTGTGTGCAAGTACGTACAGAAAGTTGAGCACTTGTGGTTTAGTCGAGGACCTGTCAGTGTTGGGTTAATGGTTGGAGTTCATGATCTTAAAGGTCTTTTACAGTCTGGGAAATTCTGTGATTCTGTGATAAACACACACACACACAAACATATATACACACACACACATATATATACGCACATTTATATCATATTTATTTATTTATTTATTCCATCTAGCT
>NW_009710493.1:0-9353 GCF_000703405.1 Apaloderma vittatum | reverse complement strand
TGAGAGAGCGGCTGTGTGGGTCCCTGGCTGCAACTTAAGAGATATTCTTTCTTTGTCATGTTATATCATGTATTACTTAAATTATTTATGCATTAATCACTATAATACTGTGCTCTATTTTGCCTGGTGATGCCTTGGTTGTATAGCAAGTTTACATGAGATAGAAACAATAGTGCAGAAAAACTGTATTTTTGTTCATTATGTCTGGTCTATAGACTGAGAATAAGGACTACAGAATTATTCAGTATAACATCTTAACAAATTGGAAAGGGACTCCAAAAGGAGACATCATTTTTTATCATTTAACCAAAGCACATTAACCTAAATTAGAGAAGACAAGATAAAAGTGGAGAAAACAAGAATTACTTTCCTCTCTGAAGTGACATCAGTTTTACTGAGAAAACAAGTGAATAAAAATGTTCAAAGCAGGCTTCAGTCAAAAGGAAAGTGAACTTTATGGTGGTTTTACAGCCATTTCATAATCCTTAAAATTTATTTTTAATAATCTTTATTACTCAGCTTTTACATAGACGTGCTTTCTGTTAAGAGAAAACCCTCTTTGAATGGCAAAACTTTATTATGCAATGAATAAATAGGAAAGGAAATATATTCTTCTAAGAAGGACATTCTAGATAATGAGAATATTAAAAATGAACAAAGTTTTCCTGAAAAGCTGCAGATAGTAAATGGATGAATCCAAATACTCATCCAAGTATGAAAGAAAAAAGCTGTTTCCTCCCTTTTAGTATTCTAGAACTGACAACTATTTTTTAGAATTCAGGGAGTACCTTCAGAGGTAGCCCAGATTTGGAAAAAAGAGGACTTTTGTTCTTTACATAGGAAAGGGTAAACAATGTAAGCCAGTTCCTGTTTTCAATGTCCAAAAATCTTCACATCTCAACTAATCATATTCCAAGCCTGCAGCTTACCTTTACTCCTGGCATCTGCAACTTCCACTGGTCAGCAATTTCAGGGCAGATTTGGTTAATTTTAAGCTGGTATGTTCCTACACAAATGCTTCAGATTTGAGAATCTGGCATTTTAAAACAATTTTATAAAATGGAAAAAAGTCTCAATCTGCTGTAGCAGTAGCAGTCTTTCCATGTGAGAGGTGTTCAAGCTTGATGTTGGATGAAGATGTGGGAGGACTCCAAGTATTCCACTCTGCCATTTACTCTTGGGGTATTTTTTATAGTCCACTGAAGAGGAAAGAAAGATTAAATCCAGTAGTTCAGAGCTCTACTTACCAGTATTTTTGAGAAGAAAAGTTGAATACATAATTTATTAGTAGTATTTTCAGTTCACATGGAAATTCTTGTTCCCGGTGTAATATCCCTGAGAAGAATACAACTTACTTCTATTCTTTAGTAAAAAAGTTTATAAGATTGTGCAAACATTCACTGGAAATGGTTTTTGTAGCTTTATGCTGTATAAACGACATTGGATAATAGTAAATATATCCATGTATTTCTCTTCACAGGAAAGTAGGTAAGCACTACAACATGAATGGTTCTGCCTAATTCTTACTCTTATTTTTTCAAATATCCCTGTGAGAAGATTGTGATAAGGGGCTTCTGTGAACATCCATTCAAATAAAACAGAGGTAAAGATGTTTTCTTCAAGCATATGGCCCAAGCTGATGTGGAGTGATCAACCATGAAGAACTTAAAGTTGGGAGCAAGAGCATCCTGTGATATACAAGCAAGTTCTACATTTAGACATGTCTAAATATTCTCTTGGTTATTTTTTTATAATATAAGTGTTTTCTTCTTACCTAGATCTTTTATCATTATATTTGTTTGCATGTTTTTACCAGGTGTAGATATAGCTATTTAATTTTTAACCGAAGCTCAATTTCACTTTGTTGCTTTTCTATGTGCTTTTGGTCTTATCTATCCTTTTGATTGCACAAAAAGCACATGATAACCTTTTGCCATTTGTCATGGATATGAAGGTAGTTATCATTTGTCATAGAGATGAGGCTCCCGAGGTCCATATGACACCTTGAAAAGATCATGTGTAAGAGTTCGCTCGTGCTGGTCCTTGAGGCCACAGTGTTGAACATTAATGACTAAAGTCCACGAGTTGAAGAAGCAGTTACCCTCCTCCAAACTTCTATGTAAAATGTTGCAATATTTCAGCTAAATAGAGGCTTCCTTAAGACTGTTTTCCTGGATGGTCCCCAGTAGTAGCTGCTGCCTACACTCAACAGCCACAGCCTTGTTCCTTGTTTTTGTGGTTTATTTCAGAGTGCTTCATGTGGAGACAAAACAGAGTTTCTGCTGCAGCAGGAGGACTGATGTGCCTAGGATTGTGCTGGAGGCCTACACACATTGAGGAGGCCACGAAAGCCCAGAGGAGGCACCACAAAGGGCTGATGTGGATGGGAGCAGGTTGCTCAAAGAGAATTCTGCCAAATGCTCTTAAATTCTCTCAGTGCCCTTGCAGACCTAGCCAGAATGCCTAACTCTGAAGGAGACTATTTTCAGTAAGCAAATTCAAAATCTACAGCTCAGGGATAGTCATTATAATAACAGAAAGCTGGAAATTACGTCTGTTAAGTCTTACTTTCCAAACTAACTGCAATCTATAATGCTTTTGGAGCTTTATTGCTTAAAAAAGACAGAGACACATACTGAGAATGCTACCAGCCAAATATGGCTTGTAAAGCCAAGGTGACTAAACAAAACTCTTCAGCAAAATAGGAGGAATATGCTGTCAATCAGAACACACTGTGATCTGGTTCAGTATGTCGTCTATGATTGAAAATGTTCCTGGGTATATTTACTGCACGTATCCTTTTCCTGGAAGAAAGTTCAAAGTCCTGAGTTGTGCAGGTACATTAAAGAAAAGAGCTGTACAAATCTGCATATGCCTCCCTCAGGTCTTTTGTTTTGGTTTTATTTTGCCAGCGAGACATTAACCTTTGCGCTTACTGGCTATTCAACAGGCAGCAACCAGTCAGATAATAAACCAGAGAGAGATTTGAAAATTGTTTGCTCTTCTGAAACAAACTTTAAGACTTCCACTGAGCTATCAGTGGTTTAACCCAGTTGCTTGAAATGAGAAAGAAAAGAAAGACTGAAATATAGTGAGAACTGGCTTGTAGTCCTGATCAGATCCAACAAACTCCTTTGAAAAACAGCAACTTCCTTCCACCCATGAATATTGTGAGCATCAAAGACCAGACCAAACTTTCTGAAAGCTGGAAATAAATTCACATATTTTGCATTTGCAACTGTGGCTAAGGTTTCATGGAGGAATCATCAGAGACAACACTTGCTTGGCACTGGAACAAGTCTGGCACTGGCAAGAGACCAGAAGTGAAAGGTGCGGTCTGTCCAAAGAGGAAGTTTGCTCCTGAGATTTACAGATATCAGATGTCTGATTGCCTCAGATTACCAACATTTTTCCACATTTATCCATCATTTAAGCTTTGAACAGTCTCCTACTTGACAGTAGCATATTATAAACCTGTTCTAGTAAAACAAGAAATATTTTTACTTTCAATCCTTTATAACTGTTCAGGGGTAAACAACTTCAGCTCAGTGCGAAGATCAGAATTCTTTATGTCATCGGGTACAATGTCTTTCTTTCAACTGTAAGACCAAATAAAAATAGCCTCGTCACACTATATATCTCTATTAGCTTAGTGCCTCACTGATTGCACTAATGACTGTTTTAGTTGTCTCAAAAATAAAAAAAGTTTATTAAATATTTTAAACATATTAAAATTCTGTAATTTTTGAAGGTCATAAATGTCTCCATTTATCTTCTGAGGGCTTTTTTTTTCCTTTAAAAATATTCTGTTGGTTAGAAAAATATTGGCTGTGAATATCAAAGTTTTCAGCAAGTTGAGACATTTGATAAATACTGATGTCAGGATGGGCATGGAAGTAATAAATATATTCTCCACTGAGACAGGCAGTGTGGATAAAGGCAGAAGAAGGGATCTTAGGGGGTGGTATTTCAGACTGAACTGTTAAATTATAGGAGCTTAGTGAATTACGTCCAAGTGATTCAACCGTGTGAGCTGTCTACAGCTGCCCTAACTGCAAAGTGGAACACCTCTGCCCAAAGGACCTTCGTGGTGCTTGATGCCTTTGACCTCGCCATCCAGACAGCCTCCTAGAGTGACCTGCTCAGGGCCTCGTCCTGCTTCCAGGAGTACAAGGGAGTGAGGTGGGACACCAGCTCATTTCTTGCCCATGAGTTTTTTTTCAGGGGTGACAAACATGTCAAGTCTATAAAGGGGGCTTGTAGGAAAACAATCACTGACCTCTGAGCTCTGTGCGCTAACCAGAATGAGTTATTAAAAGGTTAAAAGCATATTAACAGTAATCTTATTGTCTCTTTATGTGTGATTGAGCTCTCTGTTTCCTGAAGTCTTGTTATTAAAAGAACTATTTCCTTAATAGATTGCATTAGGTTAGACAGCAAAGGTAAATTATGATTTATATGCACTTTAACAGCATGCTAAGACAAATGTGATTGTACTTAAAGCTAGAGTTAAATTTAGTTAAAACTTCTGAATGTAAACAATTTTGTAGAAATAATTATTCATTAAGAGGTTTCCTGTGATTCTGAGTGTGTCAGAATGCTAGTTTCAGCTTAATTGGCAGTCTTCCAGGCAAGACTAACACCAGGCTAGCAACATGCTCTTGTTAGTATATGTATCTTAAGTACATGAAATATCGATTCCCGTCATGACTTTTTAAGGCAATTAGTTCATAGTGAATTAAAATATGAATTACCTCACATCTTTTTTTAAACGACAAGTTCTTGCAAGATTTAAATGTAAATTAAAAGCATCAGAGAGACTTCACAACTGGAAATAAGAAAAGAATTATAAAAACTTGGGCCCTGATTTATTAATACCACCACATAAGTGTCTCGGAAACTCCATGGCTGCATAATCCTTTCATAAGCACTGTGATTTAAAAAAGGTGCTGTTAGAGGAGGAGTGGGAAGATTTTGACAGAACTGGAGTAAATCACCAGTCCTGTGGATACCCTATTATAGCTGGAGTAGCATAGTAGAAGTTATCTTTCTGAAGTGTACCCCTGACAAAAGGAATAAATTAATTCCAGAATGGATGATCCATGTGAGCAATGGAAGACTTAATGAGCTGGAATTTGTACCTTTTTTTTTGCCAGAAAGATGAGGGACACTCTGAAAAGGTCATCTTTTTAAGACAGAGTTACTTTTTGTTGGGGAGTCATCTTACTTACAGGATAAGACTTATTGATTCACAGCAGATTTGCTGCAGTAGAATAAGATACCTTATGAACCTCTGAGGATATGCATTGCATTTGAGCAAACATTTGGGGTAAAATTATCTGCTGCTGTAAACAGAATCTGTTAATTTTGATGTGAATTTGAGCAGTTGCACCAGGAAAAGAACATAGCTTTGTATTTGTTCAATTCTCCCTAGGAAATAATCTGAAAATAAACATTAGCTTTTCCTAAACCCAAGTCAAATGAAGAAGGAACTGGTATAAAATCTACATTTGGTAATTCCACTCTTCCTCATAATCCTTTAACATGTGAGTTGTGTAGTTATTTCTCTTCTGACTTGAAAAATAATACATTTGATTATACTAAGTCAGGGAGAGGAAGATACATTTGACACATATAAATTAACTATTTAGAAGCAGTAATTGCTTAAATGGAGTTTAAGTCTAAATGTCAGTATTCACCACGTATTTGTCTGAACTTCTCTCAGTGTGTCATCCAATAAGTTCTTTCGAGGTCAATTTATTTTCAAGTCAGCAAAGATTTAATTTTTGATGATGTTGACTGTAAAGGGGATTTTTTTGTTGTTTATTTGAGTTTTTTGGTGCAGTACTTCTTGGCCTTATTCTAATGAACACAGACTTTTACCCAAATTGATAATTTTCAAGTTTGAAACTTCTGAGATGCTTCAGGAAGAGGCAATTTTACCAGGCTTTATACGACCACCATTATGAATGGGGAAACCTCTAACATGCTTTCATGTCTGGGGGTGCATATCACTTACTCAGCCAGGGAAACCCAAAACCCTCAGTCCACTTCTACCTTTTCAGATATCCAGTCTTCTTCATTTGCTTCAGAAGAACTTTACAGACTTTCAGTATGACTGGGATCCTCCTCACTGTCACCACTGTGTACTAACTGTCAGACTTTCAAGAAGATGAAGTGGCTAATTTCAGTCAACCAGCAGGTTGAACTATCAATACGTGTTACTGAAGACCTCCTGAAAAGAGCAGTATCTGTAACTGAAAAGTCCTCTCTTCTGACCACAGTGAGTAAATGCTAAAGATCAATAAACTCCTTAAAATATTTTAGTTGAAAAGGCTGGCTATAAATCCATAAAAAACATAGTTAAGCTATGAAAAAAAGTTATGAAAATTGGGTTTATGAGCCTTTAATTCAGAGGAATTAGAAAATTGTATTTTCTGTGGAATATTGATCCAAAACAATATGATTGGATTGCCAGAATAGATTACGTATGATAGTGTGTAGCAGGACTTAAGCCAACAGCCACAAGGAGATCCTGAAGTTCTGCTAACAGAGGTGGGGTGAGATATTGTTTGGATTGCAGCAGTGTGTTTGTATCTGAAACAGCAGAGACAGCAAAAGCAAAAAGCAGTGAAAAACAGTGGACAGCCAAAACCAGGCTAATAACATGACCTGAAATGAATCTCAGATAGAGTCTTTGAATAATATGTATTATAAAGTACTAACACAGGTATAAAACGTTTTCCCTTCTTGTTTGATTCCTCTTGCATTCAGAGGCATAAGACATTGATGTAATCCTTTTTATTTACAAAGAATGTGTACAAAGAAATACCTGGCCCCACTACCAAGTTCTCTCATACAAAAAGGATGCAAATTAGTTTTGATGAACTAGTCTGGTGTAAAAGGGAACTAATATGCTACAAATACACAGAATAACTTTTTCACAAGGTGTAAAGAGAATTAGCTTCAATGTGCTGCAAGATACTGGCTCATAAGAACCTCAAGCATGTTTGAAATAAGATATGGGCATTTCTGAGAAATAACAGCTTTGTGAGACAGCTCCACTGAAACGGCAATCATTTGCTTTGTGTTTTTATATCTTTGTATTTTTACTGCTAGTCATTTCACTTGTGTTATGGGATGTTCCTAACAGTTCTCCCAGGAGATAATTAGAAGTTGTGCATATAATTATATATATGTATAAATATATATATCTATATGTCCCAAGATGTCCTCTAGCTTCTGTATAATACAATATATAATATACAATATAGTATAATCAAGACCAGTTTGCAAAGATTTCAAAACAGACTCATTGTTATCTCCTTTTTACAGCTAGGATAATATGTTGGGGATGAATATATTTCCTGAAGCTTGCTATAATTCCTTTATACATAGGGCCAGAACTTGGCTTTAACATATACTGCAACAATCCAGAAATTTTCCAGAGTCTTTATGGACTCTATGCCAATGGAGAACAAATGCACATTCTCTTCCTTATACTTTTTCCTTCCTAGCAGCCCCTTCTGACATCCTTGAGGGACAACTATGCAGAGCATGCCACAAACAGGGAATTCCCATCTGACAGTAGAATATCTGGCTGGAGGTTTATAAAGGCCTGTATAGGCAATAGCCTTTAAAGGCTTTATATATGATTATAAAGGACTTTCTCTTCCATGAGCAGTGAGAACTAGCCTGTAATTTAAATAGATAATCTCCTTCTCTTATTGCTTTGTCATGAAATAGGGGCATTTTTGTGAACTGAATAAGGCATAACTATAAAATGGAGAGAAACTGTAGAGCAAAACTTGTGCTTTACGTGTATTTCGGATCTGTTGTGACTGCTTAATAGAAGAGTGCGAGGACTTTTTGATCAATGGAATCATGTATATGTATTGGCACAAATCTTAGAAATCAAAGTTATGTTAAAATTAAGTATTTGACAAAGAACATATGTTTTTATAACACATAAAAATATGTAATAATTTAGCAGTTTCATAAGATAATATTTTTTGCGCTACAAATAATATCACTGTTAAAATTTAAAAACCTGCTGTAGTACAGTCAAGCTAATCATTTAAGGTCTTGCTATGCACAAAAATGGGGGAAGAACAAAGAAAATTTCAGTCTAACAAATTAGTAAATTTATTCCACTGCATTGGTTGGAAAAAGAAAATGGAAGAAATTACACTTCATCAAAGTCCCAAGAGCTGCTGTAAGAAAATCAAGAAAATCACCAGCTTTAGTAAAGTGGGCCAGGTTGGCACTGATTAAAAAAATGCTTTTTCAAAAGATGAAGTCTGGGAGATGGACTTAAGAAATTTTGAAAGAATGAGGGGAATAGCATTCATTAAATTAAAAGAAACCAAATATCCTCTGTACCCAATCAATCCAGTCAAGGATAAGGACACCTGTATGTTCTGGTCTTAAAGGATTTACAAGTTTTGAGAAGAAGAAAAGATAAGATTTAACCTTTATACTTCTATGGCTGTTCAGATAAAAAAATGTTGCATTGAATCTGTATTATTTTTTGACAGAAGCCCCACTCTTGTGAAAAGAGAAGGCTCTGGGTCCATTTAGAACAGTCAAATATGTAAAATCTAACTTAATAAGTCAGAATAGGGGTTTTATTTTAATTCTTTCACATCCCAGTGACTTACATAGTTAAAAAAATGTTGTCTGCTCCTCAGTGTTTCTCAATATTTACTGTTGGAAATAGTCAGATTACATTCTGTCTGACCTTGTCTGTCTCATTATTTTCATGCAGATAACTGTATGCTCATTGGAGAACATGTTTCAAATTACAATTCCTGTGGCCTAAGTAAGTGGCAGAGAGCATTTGGTGGAAAGTCCTTAAATCGTCACACACATTTCAGGTGCTTCCTCCAAGAAAAGTTCTGAAATTGCGCAATATGAGTCTGCATATTTATTGTTCTTAATGGTACATCACATGCATGCAAAAATAATAAAAATATTAGCAAAAAAGTTTGCAAAGTAACATTTTGGATAAAGGTGTACAGAGAAATAGAAGATAGTCTGTTTCCCATTACTGCATTACCATGGGTCTTGGTAGTTATCTATAAGTTGTTGTAATATTATCTACTTGCACAGTATTTTAAGCTATTCTTTTTTTCCATCTTAGAAGACTATGTTCTAGCAATTCCTCTACCATGACTTACAATCTTTGGATCCATACCTCTTTTCTCTCCTTTTTCTCCAAATTCCATCCTTTCCAAGATCATGTATGTGGAACCTGGGTCCAAAATTCACAAGTCTCTTGTCTAACCGGAACTCAGTCTCCTACACTAATCTGATGATTCAGAAATAAATAAGTAAATAAATAAATAAATAAA
>NW_009710492.1:20144-21271 GCF_000703405.1 Apaloderma vittatum | reverse complement strand
ACAGATGAAAATAGAATTACACATTTTTGGTCACATATTGTAACCCAAGACAGGTACAAAAGTTCCTGTATGGCTCACAAGAGAAGCCAACTTTATGTTTTTAAGGACCTGACTTACAACTTTTAACTGCAATATTTTTATCACAGCAAGAGATTCAGTGGATGACAATCAGGCTTTTCCTGTACCATGAAGTTATAGTTTATATTTATATTTGTCTAAAACAACTCGAGGTGAGGGATGCTATTTTTTTTTTCCCTGAGCAGCTTTTAAGGGATTAGTGTAAGGAGATCTCCTGCAAAGCTGACGGGAGAAATTGCACAGGAACAATCAGTTCTATGTTTGTGCACTTGCTTTTGCATAGAGTTATATTGCCAACAAAAGCAATAAACCAGATTTTCCAAATTTGTATGATCTTAGAGGAATGCACAAAAATAATACAGTGTTGGTTATATGCTTAAAGAAATAGGTATATATGCAGATAGGAGAAGCAATTTTTGTATACTTGCTGTAGGTGCTTACAAAATCCAGGCCAGAGCAAAAAGCCCTGCCTCTTGTTTCAAAAGGAATTTCAAAGGAAATTGAAAGCAGAAGGTATCTTTAGGCGGTGGTGAAGAAAAATATTTCAAAATTTTTCAGAAAAGGTGAAATTTTTATTTTTAGTAGAATTTTAGAATAGATTTTGTTCTTTTGTACATGTTGTTCTGTTGATGTTATTTACCAAGGTTACTAACAGAATACATTGAAGTAAAATAAACCATCAGGTAACACTATGAAGGCTGTGTTCATCTGTCCATTTCCACGAGGTTTCATTAATATTTCTGTGCCTTTGAATTTTAGGTGATAAGTTGACTGTCATTAGAACTTGTAATGTCAGGAGAAGATGCCTGCTTATACATAATCAGTAATGCGTGTGATGCGTTCAGGTAGCCAATGGAACAGGAGTCAAATACAAATCCATGAAAATTGGAAGCGCCCACAAGTACTGGTTTCCTTGTACCTTTGCTCTAGGTATTCTTGTGTATACAAACAAATCGTACCTTCAGAGAGTGTTAATAAATAATTGCTGGTGTAGCAATATACCTCATAATCTTAGCCAAAGAGGGAAAAAATAGATTAGGATAGAAGTT